>NC_046661.1:150506987-150518341 GCF_010883055.1 Belonocnema kinseyi | reverse complement strand
AATTCAAATTGTAGATCTGGTCAATTTACTATTCCGTTTCCTGTCAAGAATTTTGAGAAATTCTGAAAATAACTCGGATCGATTATGTTTTTTATTCCTATTGCATCTATTTTATTTTTGGCTTGTAAATAAAAAAGAAAAGAAGTAATTTTCGTTGGTTTCAAATTAAAACTGTGAAAAAATGTACAATAGCGGCGGAGTGAAAAATATGAAATTTTATTTTTCCATAATAAAAACTTCAAAATCAATATTTTTAAAATTAAAATTGTACAATGATTTTTTTTAATAATGCTTCAAAATCGAAAATTCAAATTGTGCAATTAATTTTGTTTAAATAAAAAAGAAAAAATAATCAAGTAATTTTTCTTTTTCAAATTGTTCAATTGAAAAAAATTTTTTTTTTCAAAAGTACCACTTAAATTGCACAACAGCGGTGAAGTGAAAATGCTGAAATTTTGTTTTTCTAAAAATACATACAAACCAAAATTAAAAAAATTCAAATTGAAGAATTAAAAAAATATTTTTTTTTTTCAAAAAAATAATATTTGAAAATAAGAAATTCAAATTATTGTATCGCAATTTCATTTATATTAAGTTCATAACTTTCCACTTCCGGTCCAAAACATTAAAAATAACTCAGGTAATATCTGCTTTTGATTCTTCTACCATCTATTTTATTTTTGGCTTTTAAAAAAAGAAAGAAAAAAGTACTTTTCGATAGTTTCAAATTAAAATTGTGAAAGTTGTACAATAGCGGCGGGGTAAAAATTCTGATATTTTATTTTTCCATAAAAAACTACGAAATTGGAAATAAAAATTGCATACTTAAAATTTTTTTAATAGTACTTAAAAATCCAAATTGCACAATTACATTTTTTTAAAAATAATAATTAAAAATACAAAATTTAAATTATTAGATCGGAATTTTATTTAGATCGGGTCAATTTACTGTCTGTAGTCTGTATTCTATAGGCACGATAACTTTCGAAAAATTGATTAGATTGAATTCTGCTTGAGCACACTTTTTTAAGGCCTAAAAAGAAAGAACAAGTTCGTAAATCAGCTATTTTGGATTAAAATTCAAGAAGTGAGCGCGTTTTCAAAATGTTTGAAACTACATTTTTTCAAAATTTCAAAATTCTATGAACGGTTATTCATAGTACTCAGAAACCCAAACAATTTATTCTAATGCCTTTTTTCCATAAAAAGAAAACTATCAGAGTTAGAGCATGATATGAAAAAAAAGTTAAAAGAAGAAAAACGTTCATTTTTGAAAGCCCTAAAAGATTATGATAATAACTTTTTTAATTTGGTCGAAAAGTTGAACATTACAAATTTGATCATACCAAAAATAATTAAAAATCCAAAAATTCCATTTTTTTGGTCCAATTAAGCAAGACACGAAAAAAATGAAAAATCTAAAATTGCGTAAAAAACATTAAAAATAAAAAAACAAAAAAATTTTTGGACTAACGACACAAGCTATGGAAAAAAATGAGACAAAACTTGTTCATCCAAAAAAGAGCTATACTTTTTGATAGGACAGGTAGTTTTTGCTTTAGCCGTAAAAAATAATGTTCAAAATAAAAATATTGAATTTTTTGAAAAAAAAAACGATACAAGGTATGAACTAAGATTAACAGACAAAAGTTGTTCGCCTAAAAAGATCTATCAATTTATGTTTAATCATTTTTTAATTAACTTTAACATTTTTTGATTTTCAAGTATTGTTTACAAAAAAATTAATTATTAATCGTAAAAAATAAGATAAAAAATTAAAAAATTAAATTTTTGGAAAAAGTACAGAAAAGACGAAAGAGGACATAGGACCCTATATAGATTCCTGTATTCGACCCTATGCAGATGCGCAGTAGTTTTTATTTAATCGTAAAAAACAAGATCAAAAATAAAAAAATTATAAAAACAAGGAAATAAGAATTAAAATGATTCAATTTTTATGCTTACTATGAATTGTAATGAATTTATTGAAATGATACATTTTTCAGCGTCGCTGAAAAATGTATCATTTACATAAAAAACATCATTTACATAAAAAATGTATTATATTTGATATAAAAGTGTTGTGTATAATGGATAAAAGTTGGCATGTTGGACAAAATCGAGTGCGAAGCACGAGATACGTGATGAGAACGTGTTCGTTAAAGCCGAAAGAGCTTTAACGAAAGAGAGTTCAAAATCACAAAATTACAGTTGTCGGTTCGTTGACCTTTGATTTTAAAAGGTCTGTGCCCGAATGCGGGAGAAATGCAAAGATCGAGCGCGGGGTGCGTTTGCTATCCGTCGCGTGCCGTAGGTGCGCTCAAACTCTCAAGCTAAGCTCTTTTAACGAAAGAGAATTCACAATCGCAAAATTACAGTGGTCGATGTTTTGAGCCTTAATTTTAAAAGGTTTGCGCAAGAATGTGCGAAAATATAAAGACCGAACGCGAAGCACGAGAACCAACAGTCGCGCGCCCTAGGCGCGCTCAAACTTGCGAGCCGCGCGCGCATCGCATCACGAGAATGTGCCCGCATAGCGGGCAGATTTTTTATTTTATTTTTGGCTTGTAAATAAAAAAAATCAAGCAATGTTCGAAAGTTTCAAATGTAAATCGTTACAAATTTTTAAATCGCGGCGAACTGAAAAGGCTCAAATATTGTTTAAAAAAAAATAAGAAACTTAAAAATCAAAATTTGATAAAATTCAAATTGTACAAATGAAAATTTTTTTCTCTCAAAAATACCTCTTGAAAATAAATATTCAAATTATTGTATCGGAATTTCATTCAGATCGAGTAGAAGGATTTTCCTGTTCATAATATCGAGCAATTCTGAAAATAACTCTGGTAAATTATGTTTTTGATTCTTATTGCATCTATTTTATTTTTGGCTTGTAAATAAATAAGCAAATACTTTTCGAAAGGGTTACATTTGAATAATGAAAAACTGTAAAATAGCGGCGGAGAAAAAATTTTGTAAATACAAAAATTTTTAAAACTTGAAATTATACAATTTAAAAATAGCTTTGTTTAAAAAACAACACTTAAAAATAAAAATTCAAATTATTGTATGGCAATTTAATTCTAATCAGGTTAATTTACTATCTCATTTACTGTCCAGAATATTGAGCAATTCTGAAAATAACTCGGATCGATTATTTTTTTTATTCCTATTGCATCTATTTTATTTTTGACTTGCAAATAAAAAAGAAAAAGAGTAACTTTCGATAGTTTCTAATTCAAAATGTGAAAAAAATTCACAATGGCGACGGAGAAGAAAGGCTGAAATTTTATTTTTCCATAGAAAACTTAAAAGTCAACATTTTAAAAATGTTAATTGTACAATAAAAATTTTTTTTAATCATGCTTGAAGATTAAATTGTATAATTAATTTTGTTGTAAATAATACTTGAAAATCAAAATTGTAAAAATTCAAATTGAACAAATGAAAAAGTGTTGTTTTATTCAAAAAGGAACACTTAGAAACAAGAAATTTAAATTATTGTATTGCAATTTCATTAAGATCAAGTTGATTAACTATCCCACTTCTGGTCCAAAATAGTTTCAAATTTAAATCGTGAAAAATTGTACAATAGCGGTGGAGTGAAAATTTTGTTTTTCAAAACGAAAAAAACCTACAAACCAAAATTTGTAATATTTAAATTGTGCACTTAAAAAAGATGTTTTTTTTTCAGAAACTCGAAAATAAAAAAAATTAATTATTGTTTCACAATTTCATTCAGATCGAGCAGGTTAACTATTCCACTTCCAGTCCAGAGTGTTGAGTAATTCAGAAAAAACTTGGATCAATTCTGTTTTTTATTCCTATTGCATTTTTTTTACTACATTTAAAATGTTTCCATTTTATTTTTTTCTTGTAAAGAAAAAAGAAAAAAAGTAATTTTCGATAGTTTCAAATATAAATTGTGAAAATTGTACAATAGCGGCGGAGAAAAAATGTTGAAATTTTTATTTTTTCATAAGAAACTTCAAAATCAAAAATTTTTGAATTTAAATGGTACAATTAATTTTTTTTAGTAATGCTTAAAAATAAAAAATTCAAATTCTACAATTGGATTTTTGTTTAATAATACTTAAAAATCAAAAATTAAAATTATAATATCGCAATTTTATTTAGATCAAATCAATTTACTATCCCATTTTCGGTCCAAAATTTAGAGCTATTCTGAAAATTATTTGGATCAATTCTGTTTTTGATTCTTATTGCAAAATTTCAAAAATTCAAATGGTACAATTGAAAAAAATTTTTTTTAATTATAGCACTTAAAAATTACTTCCGGTCTAGAATATTGAGCAATTTTGAAAATAACTTTTGTCTATTAATTTTTTTTAGGATTAAAACAAAATCTATGCGTCCTATCAAAACGTGAATAATAAAAAAGTTGTAAAATTTTGTTGTGCACAATTCTTGTCTTAATCTTTTTTTGAAGCTTATGTTGTTTTTCGAAAAATGTAATTTTTAATTTAATTTTTAACGATTTAAACAAAAACTAAGCATACCATTAAAAAATGATTAATAACAAATTTGTAGGTCTTTTTTTGGTGAACAACTTTTGTCTATTTATTTTGTGCGTAGTTTGTGTCATTTAACCAAATATTTTATTTTTTATCTTGTTTTTTATAAGTGAAACGAAAAATATGCATCGTATCAAAAAGTAATTATTGAAATTTTTTTAGATTTTTCTTGGGTACGCAATTGACCACAAAATGAAATTTTTTATTTTTCATTCTTTTTAGTGCGATCAAAATTTGAATTTTCAATTTTTGAAGAAAATTCAAAAAGTTGTTATGATAACCTTGTAGGGCTTTCAAAAAGCAAAGACAATCAAAATTTGAAAAATTGTGAAAATTCATAAAATATTTTCAAGATTGTACCGTTTTAAACTGTAAATTTTAAGTCTGGGAACATAATCAAAATTTGAAAGATTTACATTTTTTAAATGTTGTTTTTTCAAGAAAGAACAATTTAAAATCGAAATTTTAATTATTCAAATTGTATTAAGGGCAATCAAAATATTGAAAATTCAAATGGTACAATTGAATCCAAAATTTTGAACATTTTATCATTTCAAACGGAAAGTCTTACTGAGTAATAAATAATGAATTTTAAGTTTGAAATTTTTTTATCAAAATTGAAATTAAACAATTAAAAAATGGTTTATTTAAAAGAAAACATTTCAAAAATTAAATTGGAAAATTCAAACTATTTAAATTGTAGGCATTGCAATTAAAAATATAGAAAATTTTAAATTTTACAATTTAAAATATTTTCTATTTTTAAGAAACAACACATAAAAAACGAAAATTTAAATATTTAAATCATTCAACTTGTATTGAGTGCAATAAAAATGCGAAAAATTCAAATTGTAAAATTATCCAAATTGTACAGGCTCAAATTAAAAATCTAAATAAGTAATCAACACTCAATTTTAAGTGAAATTAAAAAAATTATGCGTTTAAAGAAGAATTATTGCACAAAAATAAAAAAATTAAAATTGTATTAAAAACAATCAAAATATTAAACATTGAAATTCTAATATTTCATTTGAAAATTAAAAAATTGTACCATTTCAATCTGAAAATATTAAAAAATGGAAATTAAAAAAATTAAAATTATTCAAATTTCATTACGAACGAAAAAAGTTGACAAATTCAAATTTTACCTAAAATGAAATTTTTTCTGTTTTCAAAAAATAACACTTAAAAATCAAAATTTAAATGATTCAAATTGCAGTAAAGAGAATTAAAATTTGAACAAATGAAAATGTAAAATATCATTTAATAAATGTTTTATTTATATAATTTCAAACTGAAAGTCTCAATTTAAATTTGACGGTGAAACTTTTTTCAAGAAAGAACACTTAAAAATCTAAATTGCAAAAATTTCCAATTATTTGTTTTGTCCTGAACATTCAATTTTCAGATCATTTTTCTATTCTTGTTTTTATTTTTTTTTTTCTAAAAGAGAACAGAGTCCTTTTGGACATAAGAATAAAATTTGCGTAAATAAATATTAACAATGCCTTGAACCCACAACCTTGAGATTTATTTTCAATATTTGGGATCCTGTTTTTTTTTCAAAGGGGCAAAGATCAAATTTTATAATGTAAAAGAGGTAAGAATAGAATCTTGGCAATGAAATTTAAATCTCAAAGTAAAAGAGATATTTTGATAAGATTGAGTGACATAAGTAGAATTTCAAATTTCTATTCCATTCATTCTTAGATTTATTCATTTCTATTCTCTCTAGGAAATTAACGATAATAAAATTTTTTAAATAATAGTAAAAAATAAATAAATAAAAAATAATTTAAAATATGGATAAAAAATACTTTGAAATATGCAATCATTAGGCTAATTTTAATTTCACGAATTGAATGAAATCGAAACGAAATGATTATATAGCAGAAGTCCGATGAATATTACAATGTGATAAGAAATTTAAAAATGTCGGGGACGTTTTAATTAGATAAGAATGTGACAAATATCAAGCAAAGTTCATGAGCGAGTGTAGATAATAAATGATAATAAATATCTAATATAATTCTCCTATGAATAAAGATTTTTATTTATAATAATTTAAAAAAATTCAAATTGTAGAAGCTGAATATGAATTTTTTTTACTGAGATCAAGAGTTAAGAATTAAATTTGCAACTTAATAGAATAAATTTTAGATTTATAATCAAGGCTTTATAAACTTCTGATTGAAATTGATTTTTTTCGTGGTATTAAAAAGTTTAGATTGCACTAAAGAAATAAAAAAATATTGGAATAAATTGTGCAACTCATTATATTCAAATAAATGGAAAATTTTTTAAATGTCGATAAAAAATTTATGAGACTGTGACTTTACTTCGAAAATTACATGAAAATTTCAAATAAGTTGAAAGAGATTAAAAATACTTAATAAATATTCATTTTTTAAGATAAAAATTAATCTATTTTATCAAAAATTCAACTGATTTGTTGGAAATTAGCCTTTTTGGAGTTAAAATGTAACTATTTTGGTAGAAATTTCATCTTTTTGTTTATAAATGCAAATTTTTGGTCGAAAATTAATCCGATTTGGTTAAAGATTCAATTATTTTATTGAAAATTCCTATTTTTTTAAATTCACCTACTTAGCTAAAAGTTGAACTACTTTATTAAAAACCCCTTTTTAAAAAGATTTATCATTTTAATTGAAAATGAATGCCTTTGCTTACAAATTTTACAATTTGGCAGAAATATTGAGTAATTATTTGTCTCAAAATTCCCTTTTTTTGTCAAAAATTTAACCATTTTATGAGAAAAAAAATCAAATATTTTTTTGAAAATTAAATTATGTTAAAATTTAACTACCAGTTTATTAAAAATTTATATTTTAGTTTAAATTTAACTGTTTGGTTAAAAATTAAACTATTCTTATGAAAATTTAACTTTTTGGTGAAAAATCTTTTTTTGTTTTGAAAATTCATATTTTTTATTTAATTTTTTCTCTATTTTGTTGAAAATTATTTTTTTTGGGGTTAAGAATTCATTTTCATAGCTAATAATTCAACTTGGTTGAAAATTGTTATTTTTTATTAAAAACTCAACTACTTGGTTAAAAGTTAAAACCAGTTTATTAAAAATTCATATTTTAGTCAAAATTTAATTATTTGGTTAAAAATTAAAATATTCTTATGAAAATTGAACTTTTTTGAAGAAATTTATTTATTTTTTCTGAAAAAATAATATTTTTAGTTTGAAAATTCATGTTTTTTATTTTATTTTTTCTCTATTTCATTGAAAATTTACCAAATTTCATAGAAGATTAAAATGCGTATTTGGATTTAAATTTAATTATTTTGTGTAAAATTAATTTTTTTCTGACAATTTAACAATTCTATTTTTGGTTGAAAAATGATTTTTTTTATTTAAAAATTTCTGGTCGGAAATGTAACTCAAAATTTGTTTTTTAATTATACCCTTTTTGATTGAAAATTCAACTGTTTTAGTAGAAATTAAATTTTTTGGATTAAAATATAATTGCTTCGTTGAAAATGTAACTATTTGATAAAAAATTAACTTTTTTACAAAAAATTATATTTTTGGATTGAAAATTCAAATGTTTTTGTAGAAAAGTCGTCTTTTTGACTTGAAAATTCAACAATTTCATAAAAAATTAAACTGCGTATTTAAATAAAAATTTAATTATTTTGCGGAAAATTTTTTTTTTCGGACAATTTAACGATTCTATTTTTTGTTGAAAAATTATCTTTTTTTATTTAAAAAATTTACTATTTGGTTGAAAATTTAATTCCTTTTTTTTGAAAATTATCTATGTTCTATTCTCTATGTTAAAATATTTATTTAAAAATTTAACTATTTGATAAAAAATTAACTTTTTTGATAAAAATGTATATTTTTGGTTTGCAAATTCAAATGTTTTGTAGAAAAGTCGTCTTTTTGATTTGAAAATTCAACAACCTCATAGAAATTTTTTTGGTCGAAAATTCTTCTCTTTTCTTAATTCAACTATTTTGTTAAAAATTAGTCTCTTTTAATTGAGTTCAACTGATTGAAAATTCTAATCAATTTTTGGTTAAAAATGGATCTTTTCTAGTTAAAAATTTTACTATTTTATTGAAAATTTGTATTTTTTGTTTAAAAATTCACCTCCACATTTCAAAGTTGAACTACTTGCTTAAAAATTCATTCTTTTTTTTTAAGATTCATAAATTTAGTTGAAAATCCTTTTCTTTGATTGAATATTTAAGTAAATATTTCGTTAAAAATCAACTTTTTTGTCAAAAAATTATATTTTTTATCAATGAAAATTTAACTATTTAATTTTTGGTGAAAAATATATCCATTATAGGTGAAAAATTCAACTTTTCAATAAAAAATTTATGTATTTTCTTTAAATTTTTTCATTTTTTAATTCAACTGGTTGTTTAAAATTAGTCTTTTTTGATTGAGTTTAAGTGATTAAAAATTTTTTTTTGTATGAAATCTAATTTTTTAAACTGAAAATTCTACTAATTAATTTTTTTTTCAAAATTATCTTTTTTAATGAGGTGTTTTACTATTTGGTTGAAAATTTAATTCTTTATGAAAATAATCCTTTTTATTAAAAAATTCAACTCATTTGTTGAAAACTAACCGTTTTGGATTTAAAATTCAACTATCTTAGTAAAAATTTCAATTTTATAAATGCAACTTTTTGGTTAAAAATTAACCCGGTTTGATTAAGGATTCAAATGTTTTGTTGAAAATTCGTCTTTTTGGCTTGTAAACTTAACAATTTGGTGGAAAATAAACTTTTCTTAAAAAATTATATTTGTAAAAAAATACAACTTTTCCGTTGAAAATGTTTGTCTTTTGTTGAAATTTAATCTTTTTTTGGTAGAAAACTAATCTTTTCTTTTAAAAATTAATATTTTTGATTTAAAATGCAAATATTTTGGTAAAAAGATGAACTTTTATTCAATTTATTTAAACAATCAACAATTTTCAACAACAACAAATTAATTTTTAACCTAATAAGCCATATAATTGAAAATTCAATCATAATAGATGAATTTTCGAGAAACTGGTAATTTTTAACCAACTAGTTGTATTTTTAAGCTTGAAAATGAAAAAAAATTAAGAAAAGTTCATTTTCAAAATAGAAAGATGAATTTTTAACTATAAAGGTTGACTTTACTACCAGAAAAAAAACCATTTTTAATACAAAAGGATGAATTTTCTATCCAAAAATATAAATTTTGAACAAAACAATTGAATTTACGACGCAAAAATATTATTTTTTAATAAAATAAATGAAAGTTTACCCAAATAGTTGAACTTTTAAGCTGAAAAGACAAAATTCCTACAAAATTTTTGAATTTTTAAACAAACACGATTGAAACTAAAACAATAATAGTTCCAGTTTCAATCCATAGTTGAATTTTCAACAAAAAAATATAATTTTCAACGAATAAAGGTGAATTTACAACAAAATAGTTAAATTTTTGACCAAGTTAGTTGAATTATGAAGCAAAAAGGATGATTTCTTTTTAAACAGACTGTTGACTTTGAAATAAAAAAGTTCATTTTAAACCAAATTTTAATACAAATTTTCTGCAAAAAAATTTAATTTTTAATTAAACATGTGATAGATCAATTTTTAATTAACCTGTTTGGTTAAAAATTCTTTCTTTTTATAGATGATAATTATCTGTTTGTTTGAAAATTTATATTGCATTTTTGGTTGAAAATTTATGTTTATTAGTTAAAAATTGATTTTTTAAATTAAAAAATCATCTTTTTGAGCTGAAAATTCATGTATTTTTTCAAAAAACTTAATGAAGATTTAGCTTTTGTTAATTTTTTAAAAAAATAATATGTTTAGGTTAAAAATCTGTATTTTTTCTTAAATTTAATTATATGGTTAAAAATTAAACTATTCGAAAATTAAAAAAACTAACGAAAATTCAACTTTTTGGTAAACAATCTTATTTTTCGTTTAAATTGTACTTTTTGGCTGAAAATTAATTTTGGGCTTAAAAAATAATATATTCAGGTTGAAAATTCATACCTTTCATTTTATTTTTTCTCTATTTCGTTAAAAATTCTTTTTTTTTTAAGAATTACTTTTCATAGCTATCAATTGAACTTGGTTGAAAATTGATAATTTTAATTAAAAATTCAACTACTTGCTTGAAAGTTGAACCAGTTAATTAAAAATGCATGTTTTAGTTTTCTCTAATTTATTAAATGATTCATTTTGGTTGAAAATTCATATTTTTTCTATATTTCTTTAAAAATTCGTTTTTTTTAGCTGAGGAATAATTTTTATAGCTAAAAATTGAACTATTGCATTCATTTTTTTTTTGTTGAGAATTAATTTTTATAAATAAACATTCAATTCTTCGTTTAAAATTTATATTTTTTATTAAAAATGTAACTACTAGGTTGAAAGTTGAACCAGTTTGTTAAAAGATCCTTATTTTTAGTTTCAATTTAATCATTTGGTTATAAAATAAACTATTCTTATGAAAATTTAAGTTTTTGGTACAAAATTTACTTTTTGGTAAAAAATCATACTTTTGGTTTAAATTCAACGTTTTGATTGAATATTAATTTTTTGTTAAAAATTAATATGTTTAGGTTGAAAATTCATATTTTTTTGCTTTTCTTTTTTCTTTATTTTGTTGAAAATTAGTTTTTTTTCTTTCTTGGTTGAGAACTAATTTTTTATAACCAGCCCTTTTTCGATTAAAAATTAAAAATTCATATTTTATTTTAAGTGTAATTTTTTGCTTAAAAATCAAACTATTCTTATCAAAATTTATCTTCTTGGTTAAAAATTATTTTTTTTTCTGAAA
>NC_046661.1:150475782-150506887 GCF_010883055.1 Belonocnema kinseyi | reverse complement strand
ATTTTGTTGAAAATTCTTTTTTTTACTAAATTTTTATAGCTAACAATTCAACTTGGTTGAAATTTGATATTTTTAATTAAAGATTCAATTACTTGGTTGAAAATTGAACCGGGTTTTTAAACTTTTCTGATGAAAATTTAACTTTTTCGTAAAAAAAAATATATTTTCTTAAAATTGAACCTTTTGGTTAACAATTAATTATTTCCTTAAAAAATAATGTGATTATGTTAAAAATTCACATCAACTTTTTTTTTGCTATTTTGTTAAAAATTGATATTTTTCATTAAAAATTCATCTATTCTTATGGAAATTTAACTTTGTGGTAAAATAATAATTTTTCGTTTAAATTCAATTTTTTGGTTTACCATTTTTTTTAATAATATTTTTGGGATGGAAATACATATTTTTTCTCTTGTTTTCTTTTTATTTTTTCTATATTTCTTTAAAAATTCGTGTTTTTTTTGCTGATAATTAATTTTTATAAATAACAACATAACAATTCCATTTTTGATTTAAAATTTACATTTTTGATTAAAAATTTAACTACTAGGTTGAAAATTGAACCAGTTTGTTAAAAATTTATATTTTTAGTTTAAGTTTAATCATTTGGTTATAAAAGAAACTGTTCTTATGAAAATTTAACTTTTGGATACAAAATTTACTTTTTGATAAAAATATCAAACTTTTGATTTAAATTTAATTTTTTTTGTTAGAAATTAATATATTTAGGCTGAAAATTCATATTTGTTCGCATTTATGTTTTCTCTATTTTGTTGAAAATTCTTTTTCCTTTTTTGGTCGAGAATTAATGTTTTATAACTTGGAATGTTATTGATTAAGAATTAATATTTTTTATTAAAAATTCAACTACTTGGTGTAAAGTTGAACCAGTTTATTTAAAATTCATGCTTTAGTTCAAATTTAATTGTTTGGTTAGAAATTAAACTATTCCTATGAAAATTTAAATTTTGAGTTGAAAATTAATTTCTTTTCTTAAAAAATAATGCGTTGGTTTAAAATTCATATTTTTTCTTTTATTTATTTTTTTTTTTCTATTTACTTGAAAATTCGTTTTTTTTTGTTGGCTGAGAATTAATTTTTGTACCTAATAATTCAACTTGGTTGAAAATGGATATTTTTAAATTAAAAATTCAACTATTTGGTTGAAAGTTGAAACCAGTTTATTAAAAATTCATATTTGAAATAATTTTTTGTTGAGGATTACTTTTTTTAATTAACAATATAACTATTCCTCTGAAAATTGATATTTACGATAAAAAATTGAACCACTTGGTTAAAATTTAAACCAGTTTGTTAAAAATTCATATTATTATAAGTTTAATTGATTAGCATTAAAAGTCAAGTTTTTTGTAAAAAAATTACTTTTTAGGCATGAAAATGGATTATTTAAATCATCTGTTAAAAAATAAATTTGCAATCAATAATGAAGAGAATTTTCAACAAAATAGTTAAATTTTTAACCAAAGATATAAATTTTTAACTAAAAATACGAAATTAAAAAAAAAAAAATTCAGCAATCAACAAAATAGTTGAATTTTTTAATAAAAAATATAAATTTTAAACTAAAAATGGAATATTGAAATTTTCTGTTAACAAATAAATTTGCAATCAATAATGAAGCTAATTTTCAAAACAAAATAGCTGAATTTTCAAATGAAAAGATAATTTTTTAAACAAAATGATTAATTTACTATTGAAGAAGATAAATTTTCAACCAAACAGTTGAATTTTTAATCGAAAAATTAAATTTTTAACCAAATAGTTAAATTTTTGCATACAAAATATGAATTTTCAACTAAAAATCGAATATTGAAATTTTTTGTTAACAAATAAATTTTCAACCAACAATGAAGCGAATTTTCAACAAAATAATTAAATTTTGAAACAAAAAGGTAATTTTTGAAACAAAAAGATTAATTTACTACCAAACAAAATAAATTTTCAACCAATTAGTTGAATTTTTAATTAAAAAAATTAAATTTTCAACCAAGTAGTTAAAATTTTGAATAATAAAGAACAATTTTCAACAAAATATTTTAATTTTTAATCAAAGATATGAATTTTTAACTAAAAAGATGCATGTTCCAAAAAAAAAATTGATTTAAAAAAATTTTTCAACTTTTAAACAAATAGTTTAATTTTCAACCAAATAGTTAAATTTTTTATTAAAAAAGAATAAAGTTTCAACCAAAAATGAATATTGAAATATTCAGTCAACAAAATTTTCAAACAAAAATGAAACGAATTTTCAACAAAATAGTCAAATTTTCAAGGAAAGACATGAATTTTCAACTAAAAATGGGAACTTAAAAAAAAGAATTCAGCAATCAACCAAACAGTTGAATTTTTAATCAAAAGGATAAATTTTTTACCAAATAGTTAATTTTTCGAATAAAAAATATCAATTTTCAACTAAAAATGGAATATTGAAATTTTCTGTTAACAAATAGATTTTCAACCAACAATGAAGCGAATTTTCAACAAAATAGTTGAATTTTCAAACAAAAAGGTAATTTTTTAAACAAAAAGATTAATTTACTACCAAAGAAGATAAATTTTCAACCAATTAGTTGAATTTTTAATTTAAAAAATTAAATGTTCAACCAAGTAGTTAAATTTTTGAATACTGTGTGACAATTTTTAACTAAAAATGGAATTTTTTAATTTTCAACCAATAATGAAGCGAATTTTCAACAAAATATTTAAATTTTTAACTTAAGACATACGATTAATGTTAGAAAAAATCGATTTTTTTAAATTTCAACTTTTAACCAAATAGTAGTTGAATTTTCAACCAAAAAGATAATTTTTTCGAAAAAAGGAATAAATTTTCAACCAAACAGTTCAATTTTTAACTAAAAATACAATTTTTCAACATAATTTTTGAAATTTTAGAAAATCATTATAAAAATGTTGATATATTTTTTTATTTATTTATTCTCTTTGAACTTTTCAAAATACTAGCTAACTTTTGAATATTTTCAAAACTTCGAAATATCTTTTGCAAAAAATGTAGTTTTCCTAAAAAATGATTTTAAATTTTCCTAGGAATGTTAAAAACATAATTCTTGAAAACTATCAAAATTCTTAAAAATCTTTAAAATTTTTTGTTCAATAACTTCAAAAATCAAAATTTTCTTTAATAATTTTTGAAAGTTTTTAAAATTTTTTAATTATTCTTTTTCAAAATTTTAGAAAAGATATTCAATTTTCTCTCAAAATTCACTTTACAAAAAAAAAAACATTCCAAATCTGTCCAGGAATCTCAAGGATTGGTAAAAAAAGTCATATTTTGGCTTTAAATTTACCTTTTTGGTCAAAAATTCGTTTTTTTTTCGTGGGGGGAATTCATTTTATTATTTCTATTTTTTATTATTGTATATTAATTACATATTACTACCAGATCGTTTATTGAAAAAGAGGAATTCTTTAAAAAAAGGATTTTAAGTTTAAAGTTCCGAAATTCAAATTTTCATCCTTTTCCCTCTCCAACTTGGAGAGCCAATCGCATGCGTGCTTTGGAGCAGACAACTCGACTGCTCGACAAGTCCAGACAAGTCGCAATTCTTGAACATTGTTGACATTGTTCAGCGATCGTCGTAAATCATCATTTGATTGAAATTCCGATGCAAATCTGGTGACAGCGCGTTAAATAATGAATTCTTGACGGAGAAGGAAAAAATCGGTTGAGAATAGCCAAGATAAGACAGCAGAGTTTGAATAAGTATTTCTTGCACGATGACCTGACCTAACCCCACCACGTGGTTCGCGGCGCGTTCGACGACCGGATTTAAAGTCGAGTGGTAGGAAGAAATTGCATATAGTTATCCTCTCGTAACTCACTTTCTGGATTCATTTGCTTGAGCACTCTCATCCTCTCGTGGCAGATTCTCCGAGTCCGAAAACCCGGGAATCTCCGCCCGAAACTGACGGACGTCTTACCCAGTGACCGTAATTTTCACCTTGGCGTTTTCACTTCTAACCTAAATTCACTTTATTCACTCGTGTCGCGCCTCGTCCGGAGACTCAAGTTGAACTCTCGAACTGTGCAGTGAAAAAATATAAATAAGGAGCAAGAAAGAGGTTAGGAAAATCGAGCTCGGTCGTTCAATTTCTGTCACCCGGGGTCGCGTAAAGTTCACCGGTCAATTGAGACTTCGTCGTGACATCGAGAGCAGTTTAGTAATTTAGTGATGTAATCTGTCGAGGAAGTGCTTATAAAGAAGATACATTTTCTGAAGAGACCGAGTCGAAGGATGACATTGTTCTGACCGAAAGAAAAACGGTAAGGGTTCGGCGAGACTTCCGTTTTCAGTGCCGGATTTATCGAAAATTATTTATTGATAGAAAGTGTTACTTTTTCCCTGAGGATACGAGTGTAACAAGTGCTGATTTTTATTGCTTTTTTATTGTTTCGAACTGGAAGGATACTAGACTCGGGAAAAGGTAATATTAAAAAAAAACAACAGAATTTATACTCTTGCCCGTATTCCCCTTTTCTCTTTTAAATACGAACTAAAAGCCTACTTTTTTAATTTTATAGAAAAATTTCTTGAGATTCCTGGAAACATTTGGAATGATTTTTTATTTTGAAAAGTGAATTTTTAGAGAAAATTGAAAAATATTTAAAATCGTTTCCTACAATTTTGAAAAAGAATATTGAAGATTTGAAAGCAACATTTTCATTTTTGCATAATTAGAAAATTTTAGAAACTTTCAAAAATTATTAAAGAAAATGTTGATTTTCGAAGATATTAAACAACAAGTTTTTAAGCTTTTAAAGAATTTTGATAGGTTTCAAGAATTAGGTTTTTAACATTCATAGGAAAATTTAAAATCATTTTTTAGGAAAACTACATTTTTTTCAAAAGATATTTCAAAATTTTGAAAAGATTCAAGAGAATAAATAAATTAAAAAAGGTATAACAATTTTTAAAGTGATTTTTAAAAATTTTTTAAATTATATAAAAACTTTGAAAGTAAAATGATAAATTTCTTGGTTTTCGCTTAAATATAAAAAAATGAATAGAACCCAATAAGAAAATCCTACTGTTTGTTTAAAATTTTAATTATTTTGTTAAAAATGCAACTATTTTGTTCAAAATTCTTATTTTTTGTTGAAAGTTGAATTGCTTTATTAAAAATTCACTTTTTTAAATAGGTTTTGCCTTTATGGTTAAACATTTAATTATCTTATTGAAAATTCATTGAAAATGTATATTTTTTAGTTCAAAATTTAACTATTTGGTTGAAAATTTATTCCTGTATTCGAAAAGATTAAAAAGTTTTTTTTGTTGTTGAAAATTCAAGTGCAATTGGGAGAAAGTTAAAATTTTAAAAAATAAATGTTTTCGAACATGAATCGTTTTAGTTAAAATTTCATGTATTTGGTTAAAAATGTAACTGTTTTGTTGAAAATTCGCCTCATTATTGGTTGAAAATTAAAAAAAATTATTTCTAGTTGAAAATTGATATTTTTTATTCAAAAATTTAACTACTTGGTTGAAAATTTAATTTTTTAAATTAAAAATGCAAGTATTTGGTGAAAATTCATCTTCTTTGGTAGTAAATTAATCATTTTGTTTAAAAAATTACCTTTTTGTTTGAAAATTGAACTATTTTGTTGAAAATTCGCTTCATTGTTGGTTGCAATATTATTTGTTAACAAAAAATTTCAATATTTCATTTTTAGTTGAAAATTCATATTTTTTATTCGAAAATTTAACTATTTGGTTAAAAATTTATCCTTTTGATTAAAAATTCAATTGTTTGGTTGATTGCTGAATTCTTTTTTTTAAGTTCGTATTTTTAGTTGAAAATTCATGTCTTTCCTTGAAAATTTGACTATTTTGTTGGAAATTCGTTTCATTTTTGTTTGAAAATTTTGTTGACTGAATATATAAATATTAATTTTTGTTTGAAACTTGAATCTTTTTTAGTTAAAAATTTAACCATTTGGTTGAAAATTCAAGTGTTTGTTTAAAAGTTGAAATTTTTTAAAAATCTATTTTTGTTTTGGAACATGCATCGTTTTTGTTAAAAATTCATATCTTTGGTTAAAAATGTAACTTTGTTAAAAAATCGCCTTATTATTGGTTGAAAATTAGAACATTCCATTTTTAGTTGAAAACTTATATTTTTTATTCAAAAATTTAACTATTTGGTTGAAAATTTATCCCGTTAATTAAAAATTTAACTATTTGATTGCAAATTTAATTTTGTTGATTAAAAATTTAACTATTTGTTGGAAATTCATGTTCTTCGGGAGTAAATTAATATTTTTGTTTAAAAAATTACCATTTTGTTTGAAAATTGAACTATTTTGTTGAAAATTCACTTCATTATTGTTTGAAAATTAAAAAATTCAATTTTTAGTTTAAAATTGTTCTTTTTTATTCAAAAATTTAACTATTTGGTTGAAAATTTATCCCTTTAATTAAAAATTTAACTATTTGATTGCAAATTTGATTTTGTTGATTAAAAATTTAACTATTTGTTGGAAATTCATGTTCTTCGGGAGTAAATTAATATTTTTGTTTAAAAAATTACCTTTTTGTTTGAAAATTGAACTATTTTGTTGAAAATTCACTTCATTATTGTTTGAGAATTAAAAAATTCAATTTTTAGTTCAAAATTGTTTTTTTTTATTCAAAAAATTAACTATTTGGTTGAAAATTAAATTTTTAAATTAAAAATTCAACTATTTCGTTGAAAATTCATCTTCTTTGGTAGTAAATTAATCTTTTTATTTAAAAAATTACCTTTTTTTAAAAAAATTTTTGTTTTTGAACATGCATCGTTTTAGTTAAAAATTCATATCTTGGGTTAAAAATTTAACTATTTTGTTGAAAATTCGCTTCATTATTGCTTGCCAATTTATTTTTCATTTGAAAGTTTAAATATTCTATTTTGAGTTAAAGATTCATCTTTTTTATTTAATGAATTTCCGATTAAAACTTTGTAGACTATTTTTAACTTAAAAATAAATTCATGATAATATATTCATATTTAAAGGCTTTCATTAAATCTAAATTTCTCAAAATTTTTGGATAAAATTATGAAGCTTTTTACGGATATTTAAACAATGTAACTATTTTTTGTAGAAAATTAACCTTTATGACTAACATTTATCACTTTGATTGCAAATTAATTCTTTTAACCGAAAATTTGAATGTCCATTTTTGTTTAAAAATTGAGCTTTTCTTGGTTATAATTCAATAATTTGGATGGAATTTTGTCTTTTTTAATTGAAAATTGAACTATTATTCTAGTTGAATATTTTGTAATTTTAGATAAAAATTCTTCCTAGAAAATTAATCTCGTTAGTAAAAATTTAATAATTCTAGTTAAGAATTAATAATTTTAGTTGAAAATTTAACTTTCTGGCTTAAATTAAACTTTTACAGTTAAATATTTACAATTTTAGTTGAAAATTCATTACTTTGTTTGCAAATGTAACTATTTTTTTTTAAAGTTAGTTTTTTTTTTGGTGGAAAATTTTTTTGTTTGGAAAGTAATTTTTTAACTCAAAATTTAAATTATTCCAATTGAGTATCATATAGTTTTAAATAAAAATCTATCTCTTTGGTTGAACATTCAATTTTTAAATAAAAATGTATTCAATATTTGTTTGAAAAATCATCGTTTTTAGTTAAAAATTTATATTTTTGTTAGAGAATAATCTTCTTATTTGAAAATTAGTCTCGTTGGTAAAAAATTAAATTATTCAAGTTAAAAATTAATAATTTGCCACGATAAATGATACATTTTTCCTCCAAAAAATTTAATCTCAAACACTGAAATTTTTTGTTATCAAAAGAGAATTTTAACTGAAATAGATCGATCTTTGAAACGTGGAAAGGTTACATTTTCAGTTAACAAATTAATTTAAAACCAGAAAAATGTCCTTTCACTAAACAGTTCAATTTTGAACCATGCTTCAAACAAAAAAATAAATTTTTAACAATTTACCTTAACTTTTACCCAAGTATTTAAATTTTCAATTAAAAAATATTAATTTTTAACAAAATAGTTCAACTTTCAAATCAAACAAAGAAGAAGAATTTTTAATAAAAATTTTTATTTTCATAAAAAAAGACATTTCTACTAAAACTAATAGATTTTTTAATCGAAAATATAAATTAAAAAAAATTGTTGAATTTTCTGATAAAAAATGTTTTTTTTTTTGCACTTTTCCAAAAAAACTAATTTTTTAACCAAAAAGGATGAATTTTTAACTAAATAGTTAAATTCTCTTCCAAATAGTTGCATTTTTATCCAAGAAAGGTGAAATTAAAAACAAAAATTAAGTTTTCTGTAAAATAGTTAAATTTCAACAGAAAAATAGGAATTTTCAGAAAAAATAGCTTTCATCCAAAAAAGATTTCACTTTGCTTATCAGCAACAAAATGTTAATTTTTAAACAAAACGTTAATGCTTTTCGAAAGGAGTTAAATTTTCAACCCAAAAGGAACATTTTTTAATAAATCAGTTGAATTTTCAACCAAAAAGGATGTTTTTTAAAAGGAAATTGTTAAATTTTCAATGAAACACTTGCATTTTTGTGCATGAAAAATGAAATTTTCCTTTTAAAACAGATGAATTTTTACTAAAAAGAAATAAAAAATTCAAAGAAAAAAAAAATAGTTGAAATTTCATCCAGAAAAGATTTCAGTTCGCTTTATGGCACAAAAATATTAGTTTTAAACAAAAAGTAAATTTTCTACGCAATAATTAAATTTTCAACCGAATTTTGAATTTTCAAACAAACAGTGGCGTTTTTATTCAAGAATGAATTATTATTCGAGATGAAATTTCTTCTAAAACAGATAACTTGGAAAAAAAATCTTGAAGAAAATAGTTAAATTTTCATACAAAGAAAATTCCAGTTCACTTTCTAACACAAAAATAAGCATTGTTATTAATAAGTTAATTTTTTGTTAAATAGTTTTTAGTCAAAAAGTATGACTTTTTGACACGATTTTTAGATTATAAAACAAACAGTAGCATTTTTGTTCAAGAAAAATAAAAATTCTACTAAAAAATACACAAAAATACGAATTTTCAACAAAATGGTTATATTTTTATACAAGAAATATGCAATATTTCTACGAAAATAATGGAATTTTTAACCCATTGTTTTTTTTTTTAAAGAAAATTGTTAAATTTTCAACGAAACAGTTGCATTTTTATCTATTAAAGATGAAATTCCCTTTTAAAATAGATGAATCTTTAATTAAAAAACAATAAAAAATGAATAGTGGAACTTTCATCCAGAAAAGATTTTAGTTCTCTTTTCAACACGAAAATATAAAAAAGTAAATGGTAAATGGTAAGTTAATTTTCTGCTACATAGTCGAATTTTTAACCAAAAAGTATTATTTTTAACACGATTGTTAAATTTTGAAATAAACAGTTGCATTTTTGTCCAAGAAAAATGAAAATTCTATTAAAATAGGTGTATTTTTAAGTGAAAATCAACAATTCTCAAAAAAAGATTCAAATTTTTATCCAAAAAGATTTCAGCTGACTTTTTAACAAAAAAATATGCATTTTCAACAAAACCGTTATATTTTTATCGGAGAAATATTCAATATTTCTAGTAAAAAAGGTGAAATTTTAAATGAAAAAGACAAATTTTGCCTTATAAGCAACGAAATATGAATTTTAAACAAAAGGATAAAATAGTTCGATTTTCAACAAAACAGTTATATTTTTATAGAAGAAAGATGCAATATTCCTAAGAAAAGAATAGAATTTACAAACCCTAAAAGACCAATTTTTAACAAAATAGTTGAATTTTCAACGAAACAGTTGCATTTGTATCCATTAAAGATGCAATTTCGGTTTTAAAATATATGAATTTTTAATAAAAAAAAAAATAGTTGAACTTTCATCCAGAAAAGATCTCAGTTCTCTTTTCAACAGCAAAATATAAAATTTAAACAAAAAGTCAATTTTCTTTTATTATTACTTTTCAACCGAATTGTTGAATTTTCAACCAAACATTTGCATTTTTATTCAAGAAATAAGATAAAATTTCTCCTAAAAAATATAAATGAAAAAAAAATCTTTAAAAAAAATAGTTAAATTTTCATCTAAAGAAAATTCCAGTTAACTTTGCCAGCCCCAAATTAAGAAATGTAAATGATAAGTTAATTTTCTGTTAAATAGACGAATTTTTAACCAAAAGAATTCAGCTGACTTTTTAACAAAAAAATATGCATTTTCAACAAAACCGTTATATTTTTGTAAAAGAAAGATGCAATATTTCTACGAAAAGAATGAAATTTTTAACCCAAAACGACTAATTTTTAGCAAAACAGTTGAATTTTCAACGAAACAGTTGCAATTTTATCCATTAAAGATGAAATTTCCCTTTTAAAACAGATGAGTTTTTTATAACAAAATTTTAAAAAAATTTAAATAGTTGCACTTCATCCAGAAAAGATTTCAGTTCTCTTTTCTCAAAAATATTAAATTTAAACAAAAAGTAAATTTTCTACGAAATAATTAAATTTTCAACAAAACAGCAAAATTTTCAACTAAAAAGTATGACTTTTGAACCAAATTGTTGAATTTTGAACTAAACAGTTGCATTTTTATACAAAAAGATGTAACTTCTGCTAAAACAGGTAAATTTTAAAATCAAAATGACAAACTTTAAAAAAAGTGTCCAGCACGAAAATAAGAATTGTTAGTAATAAGTTAATTTTCTTTTGAACAAACAGTTGCATTTTTGTTCAAGAAAAATGAAAATTCTACTAAAACAGGTGGATTTTTTAGTTAAAATCAACAATTTTCAAAAAAAATATTCGAATTTTTATACAAAAAGATTTCAGTGGACTTTTCAACACGAAGATACGAGTTTTCAACAAAAACCGTTATATTTTTATCTAAGAAATATGCAACATTTCTAGTAAAAAAGGTGAAATTTTAAATAAAAAAGACCAATTTTCAGGAAAAATAGATTTCATGCATCAACATTTTTTTTCAGTTGCCTGATCAGCAACGAAATATGAATTTTAAACAAAAGGTTAAAATAATTAGATTTTCAACGAAACAATTAATTTTTATACGAGAAAGGTGCAATATTTCTCAGAAAAGAATATAATTTTTAACCCAAAAAGACCAATTTTTAACAAAACAGTTGAATTTTCAACCAAAAAGGATGTTTTTGTTAAAGAAAATGGTTAAATTTTCAACGAAACAGTTGCATTTTTATCCATTAAAGATGAAATTTCCCTTTTAACACAAATGAATTTTTAATTAAAAAAAATTCAAAATGAATAGTTGAACTTTCACCCAGAAAAAATTTCAGTTCTCTTTCCAACACCCAAATATAAATTTTAAACAAAAAGTAATTTTCTACGAAATAATTAATTTTTCAACAAAACAGCAAAATTTTCAACCAAAACGTGTGACTTTTCATCAAAATTGTTGAATTTACAACTGAACAGTTGCATTTTTATTTAAAAAATAAAATGAAATTTCTTCTAATAAAACAGATGAATTTAAAAAAAATTGTGAAAAAATAGTTAAATTTGTATCCAAAGAAAATTCCAGTTAACTTTTCCAGCCCCAAAATAAGAATTGTAAATGGTAAGTTAATTTCCTGTTAAATAGTCGAATTTTTAACTAAAAAGTATGACTTTTTAACAGGATTGTTAAATTTTGAATCAAACAGTTGCATTTTTGTTCAAGAAAAATGAAAATTCTACTAAAACAGGTGGATTTTTGAGTAAAAACGATGATTTTCAAAAAAAGATTCGAATTTTTATCCAAAAAGATTTCAGTGGACTTTTCAACACAAAAATACGAGTCTTCAACAAAACCGTTATATTTTTATCTAAGAAATATGCAATATTTCTAGTAAAAAAGGTGAACTTGTAAATAGAAAATACAAATTTTCAGGAAAAATAGTTTTCATGCATCAAATTTTTTTTTCAGTTGCCTTATTAGCAGCGAAATATGAATTCTAAACAAAAGGTTAAAATAATTATATTTTCAACAAAACAATTAATTTTTATACCATAAAGGTTCAATATTTTTACGAAAAGAGCAAAATTTTTAACAAAACAGTTGAATTTTCAACCAAGAAGGATGTATTTTTTAAAGAAAATTGTTAAATTTTCAACGAAACATTTGCATTTTTATCCATTAAAGATGAAATTTCCCTTTTAAAACTGATGAATTTTTAATTGAAAAAAATTATATTTTTACGTGAGAAATGTGCAACATTTATACTTATACACGAAAGATGCAATATTTCTACGAAAAGAATGGAATTTTTAACCCAAAAATATAAATTTTTAACAAAAAAGTTGAATTTTCAACTAAAAAATGAAAATTCCCTAAAGTCCTGCGAGTATTATTGATTACAACCGAAATTTCTTCTTTATAAGATAACAATTGATGCAGCTGGATACCCAAATCACATTCCCGTAACCCCACATAGCTCTCAATTGTCAACAGTCTAATAATAATTTAATTATAGATTTTGCTTCGTAAATGTTATGACAGTGCATTTTTTTTTTCATCGAGCTGCATCCCGTTAACAGTTCGATGCTCTGAATTTAAGGTCGTCAACAAATAGTTAAAAGAAACAAGATATAATTATTGCCCAGATATCATTAACATAAAGGATAAACATTCATAGTCCAAGTTGCGAAACCTGGGAGACCCCAAAGGATGCCCTAAATGATTTAGAGTATCGATTTTTTGCCCGTATTACACCAAAACCGCGCTTTAGTATACTCGCGTTTTAGTTTAGTGCCGCAGTGCGCGAGTACTCAATCGAGCATATTGCGCAATATTGTGCATTCCAACTGGAAACGGTTCAGGCGGCCCTGACTCTTCACGTTTTAATTCTCCCAAATTAGTAACTGTTTATCTATAATAATATTAGCTGATGCAGCTGATAGCTTATCATGGACGATGCTCTCATAAATTTTCGGAATAATGCTGAGAATTGTTATCGGCCTGTCATTAGTAATCTTTTTAATTTTAATTACCGCCTTTAAAAATGGGAACAACTTTATTTTTTTTCCAAATAATTAAAATTAATCTTTTTTTTTTCAAAAATTAACTTTTTGTTTGAATATTTAACTATTTGGTTTATTTTTGAACTATTTTTTCGAAAATCAATCATATCTTTCGTTAAAAATTTAATTATTTTCGTAATAATTCGTTTCATTATTAGTTTAAAATTAATTTTTTAACAGAAAATTGAAATAATATTCCATTTTTAGTTAAAAATTGATCTTTTTTAGTTAAAAATTCAACTAACATTTGTTAAAAAGATGAACTTAAAAAAAATCAATTTTCGTTTCCGAAAATTCATCTTTTTTGTTAAAATTTCATGACGTTTCTTGAAAAATTGATTTTTTTGTGTGGAAAATTCGTTTAATTTTTGCTTGAAAATTTAAATATTCCATAGTTGGTTGGAAATTTATATTTTTTTAGTTAAACATTTAATCATTTGGTTGAAAATACATCCTTTTTGTTGGAAATATTTTTTAACTTTATTTTTAGTTGAAAATTTAACTTTTTTGTTGTTGAAATCAATCATGCCTTTGGTTAAAAATGTAATTCTTTTCTTAAAAAATTCGTTTTATTATTAGTCGAAAATTTATTTTTGAATCGAAAATTTAAATATTTTATTTGTATTTGAAAATTTATCCTTTTTATTTGAAAATTCTACTATAATTTGTTTGAAAAATTAACTACGAAAATTCATCTTTTTTCCAAATTTACGAAATTTAAATAAGACCAAAATCCAAATTAAAAATCCCATTTAACGTCCAATAATCAAATTGATCAATTCATCTTTTTTGTTGAAAATGCAAGCCTTTCCTTGAAAATTGAACTATTTTATTGAAAATTCGTCTAATTTTTGCTTGAAAATTTAAATATTCCATAGCTGGTTGAAACTTTATATTTTTTAGTTAAACACTTAATTACTTGGTTGAAAATTTATCCTTTTGGTTGGAAAGATTAAAAAATTCTCTTTTTTAGTTGAAAATTCAACTTTTGGTTGAAAATTGAACTTTTTTTTTTGTTGCAATCAATCATGTCTTTGAATAAAAATGTAATTCTTTTCTTTCAAACTTCATTTTATTATTAGTTTAAAATTAATTTTTCAACCGAAAATTTAAATATTCCATTTGTATTTGAAAATGTATCCTTTTTATTCAAAAATTCTACTATAATTTGTTTAAAAGATTAATTTTTTTTTAAATCAATTTTCGTTTTTGAAAATTCTTCTTTTTTGTTGAAAATTCATGCCTTTTCTTGGAAATTTGACTATTTTATTGAAAATTTGTTTAATTTTTGCTTGAAAATGTAAATATTGCATAATTGGTTGAAAATTGATATTTTTTAGTTAAACATTGAACTATTTGGTTGAAAATGTATCCTTTTTGTTGGAAATATTTAAAAAATTATATTTTTTGGTTGAAAATATAACTTTTGTTCTTGTTGAAAATAAATTTTTTAAGCGTAAAATTTAAATATTCCATTTGTATTTGAAAATTTATCCTTTTTTTTAAATTCGACTATAATTTGTTTAAAAGATGAACTTTTTTATTAAACCAATTTTCGTTTTTGAAAATTCATCTTTTTTGTTGAAAATCCATGGCTTTCCTTGAAAATTTGACTATTTTATTGAAAATTCGTTTAATTTTTGCTTGAAAATTTAAATATTCCATAGTTGGTTGAAACTTTATATTTTTTAGTTAAACATTAACTATTTGATTGCAAATTCACCTTTTAGTTGAAAAGATTGAAAAATGATATTTTTGGTTGAAAACTGAACTTTTTTTTTGAAAATCAATCATTTCTTCAGTTAAAAATGTAAATTTTTCCTTAAAAGTTCGTTTTATTATTAATTAAAAATTAATTTTTTAACCGCACATCTAAATATTCAATTTTTATTTGAAAATGTATCCTTTCTATTTAAAAATTCTACTATAATTTGTTTAAAAGATTAGCTTTTTTATTAAATAAATTTTCGTTTTCGAAAATTAATCTTTTTTGTTAAAAAATCATGCCTTTCCTTGGAAATTTGACTATTTTATTGAAAATTCGTTTAATTTTTGCTTGAAAATTTTAATATTCCATAGTTCGTTAAAACTTTATATTTTTCAGTTAAACATTAACTATTTGATTGCAAATTCACCTTTTAGTTGAAAAGATTAAAAAATAATATTTTTGGTTGAAAACTGAACTTTTTTTTTGAAAATCAATCATTTGTTTAGTTAAAAATGTAAATTTTTCCTTAAAAATTCGTTTTATTATTAACTAACAATTAATTTTTTAACCGAACATCTAAATATTCAATTTTTATTTGAAAATGTATCCTTTCTATTTAAAAATTCTACTATAATTTGTTTAAAAGATGAACTTTTTTATTAAATCAATTTTCCTTTTTGAAAATTCATCTTTTTTGTTGAAAATTCATGCCTTTCCTTGAAAATTTGACTATTTTATTGAAAATTCGTTTAATTTTTGCTTGAAAATTTAAATATTCCATAGTTGGTTGAAACTTTATATTTTTTAGTTAAACATTAACTATTTGATTGCAAATTCACCTTTTAGTTGAAAAGATTGAAAAATGATATTTTTGTTTGAAAACTGAACTTTTTTTTTGAAAATCAATCATTTCTTTAGTTAAAAATGTAAATTTTTCCTTAAAAATTAATTTTTTAACCGAAAATCTAAATATTCAATTTTTATTTGAAAATTTATCCTTTCTATTTAAAAATTCTACTATAATTTGTTTAAAAGATTAAATTTTTTATTAAATCAATTTTCGTTTTCGAAAATTAATTTTTTTTGTTAAAAAATCACGCTTTTCCTTGGAAATTTGACTATTTTATTGAAAATTTAATTATTCCACAGTTGGTTGAAACTTTATATTTTTCAGTTAAACATTAACTATTTGATTCAAAATTCACCTTTTAGTTTAAAAGATTAAAACATTATTTTTTCGGTTAACAATTCAACTATTGGTGGAAAATTGAACTTTTTTTTGAAAATCATTCATTTCTTTGGTTAAAAATGTCAATGTTTTCTTCAAAATTCATTTTATTATTAATCGAAAATTAATTTTTCAACCGAAAATCTAAATATTCCATTGTCAGTTGAAACTTGATCTTTTTTACTTAAAAATTCAACTATTTGGTTGGAAATTATTGATACTTTTTGTTGTAAATTCAACTATTTGTTTACAAAATCGTCTTGTTTGGCAGTAAATAAATCTTTTCGTTAAAAAAATTATTTATTTGTTTAAAAATCAATTTTTGTTATTGAAGGTTCATCTTTTTTAATTTAAAATTCATGTCTTTCCGTGAAAATTTGACTATTTTGTTGAACATTTTAAAATTTTTGTTTGAAAATTTGTTTGACTGACAATATCGCTATTCCATTTTTTGTTAAAAAATTATCTTTTTCAATTAGAAATTGATCTATTTGGTTGAAAATTTAACTATTAGGTTCAAGCTTTTTTGAAAAAAAAACTAAAAATTTATGTTTGGTAAAAAATGTAAGTGTTTTCTTGACCAAAGCAAAAATTTAAGTATTCCATTTTTAGTTTTAAATTGATCTTTTTTAGTTAAAAACCAACTATTTTGTTGAAAATTTATAATTTTTTTGTGTAAATTCAAGTGTTTCGTTGAAAATTAGTCTTTTGGTAGTAAATTAATCGTTTTGTTTCAAAAATTATCAGGCGTTTGTTTAAAAATTTAATTATTTTCTTAAAAATTCGTTTTATTATTAGTTAACAATTAATTTTTTCAAAGAAAATTGAAATAATATTACATTTTTAGTTGGAAATTTATCTTTTTTAGTTCGAAATTCAACGAACTTTTGGTTGAAAGCTGAACTTTTTCTTTGAAAATCAATTTTCCTTTTCGATGATTCATAATTTCAGTTGAAAATTCATGTTAAATTAAAACCTTAACTATTTTGTCGAATATTCGTTTCATTATTGGTTGAAAATTAATTTTTTAGACATCAATTTCAATATTCTTTTTTTAGTTAAAAATCTAATTTTTCAGTTAAAAAATTAACTATTTTGTTGAAAATTTATACTTTTTGCTGTAAAT
This sequence comes from Belonocnema kinseyi, assembly GCF_010883055.1. Lineage (NCBI taxonomy): Eukaryota > Metazoa > Arthropoda > Insecta > Hymenoptera > Cynipidae > Belonocnema > Belonocnema kinseyi. The sequence goes on along the minus strand of NC_046661.1, from coordinate 150,489,761 downwards.
TCAAATGTTTGGTTAAAAATTTAATTATTAGTTTAAATTTAATTTTTTAACCGAAAATTTTAATATTCCATTTTTCGTTGAAAATACACCTTTTTAGTTAAAAATTCAACTAACATTTGTTTGAAAGATGAACTTTTTTTAATCAATTTTTGTTTTCGAAGATTCATAATTTTAATTTAGAATTTATTTTTGGTTAAAAATTAAACTACCTTTTTGAAAAGTGGTTTCATTATTGGAAGAAAATTAATTTTTTAACAGAAAATGTAAGTATTTCATTTTTAGTTAAAAATTTACCTTTATCAGTTAATAATTAGACTACTTTTTGGTTGCGAATGTATAATTTTGTTGTAAATTTAATTATTTGTTTAAAAATTCAATCATTTGGTTGAAAATTCGTCTTTTTTTGGTAGTAAATTAATCTTCCTGTTTAAAAATTATATTTTGTATTGAAAATTCAACTATTCGGTTGAAAGTTGAATTGTTTAATTGAAAATTTATTTTTGTTTTCGAAGATTTATCATTTGACTTGAAAATTCATTTCCTTATTTGAAATCATGTCTTTGGTTAAAAATTCGTTTCATTTTTAGTCGAAAATTAATTTTTTAACTGAAAATTGAAATAATACTCCATTTTTAGTTGAAAATTATATCTTTTTTCAGTTAAAAATTCAACTATTTCATTGAAAATTTATACTTCTTATTGTACATTCAATTATCTGGTTAAATATCCAACTATTTGGTTGAAAAATCGTCGTTTTTGGTAGTAAATTAATCGTTTTGGCTCAAAAAATATCTTTTTTGTGAAAAAATTAACTATTTGATTGAATGTTGAATTCTTTTTTGGGAAAACATTTTTTTTGTGAAGATTTATCATTTTAGGGGAAAATTCATGTATTTGGTTGAATATATAACTATATTATTGAACATTCTTTTTTTTTGTGGAGCATTACTTTTTTAAATTCAAAATGGAACCATTTCATTTTTGCTTAAAAGATGATATTTTTAATTCAAATTGATTCTTTCCAGATGAAAATTTATCTTCTTTAGTTGAAATTCAACTATTGGTTTAAAATGTCTCTTTTCTTGAAGTGAATTTATTTTTTTGTTTAAAAAATTATCCGCTTGGCTGAAAATTCATATTTTATGGTTGGAAATTATATTTTTTGTTGAAAATTCACCTTTTCATGTTTGATAATTCATTTATCTTCTTAGAAATTTTGTCTTTTTCGTTTGAAAAATTAACTGTTTGATTAAAACTTTATCCATTTTGTGGAAAATTTAATTATTCTATTAAAAAGTCATCTTGTTTTTTTGGTGTCAAAACTTCAACTATTGTGTTGAAAATCTGTCATTTTTTTCTAGAAAAATTCTCGTTTTAGATTGAAAATGTATCTTTTTTGATTGAAATAAACATTTTTTTTTTCAAAATTCACATTTTCAATTTGATGATTCAACTATCTGATAGAAAAAATTGTCTTTTTGCTTTGAAAATTCGAACTATTTGGTTCAACATTGAATGAGTTTTGGATAAAGTTTAATCTTTTTTGGACTGTACAGTCTAAAATAATTAAGAGATTATTAATAAGAATAAGTGCTTGTATCAAATAAAATAGGCACATACCAATTTTTAAATGGAAATTTTGATAAGGTTTTTAATTGGCTTTTTAAAATAGAAGACACAATTAAAAATCTTATCAACAATAATTTGTAATTATAATTGTTTACGCTTGATTTTTCATAACATTTTTATTTTCAATCAAATTAAATGGTAACGTTCTTAGAAAAAAGGGATTTTTCGAGGTCTCAGTTTTTCGATTATCATCAATAAAATCGATAAAATATTGTTATAACTGTCATATCTAAAGAAAGCTGAGAATGTTTCAATTTTTATGGAGTGAAAGTGTCTCGTTAAGATTTCACTTCTTGCGCGAAGGCTCTTCGTTTCTTCGATACTTTCATTGTCAAGTTTACAACTTTATTTTCCATAATTATAGGTTTTGAAATCCCTATGTTATCTAATAATATATAAATGAGTAAAAATGGTACTATTTATATGTGAAATTAATTTTTTTTTCATTTGTGAAAGTACCTTTATAAAAGGGTAATTAGTTTCTTAATGGTAAATTGTTTTAGAAATTTAATTTGAAAAATCATTACAAGATTACTATTGTATTTCCTGTTGAAAAGTGATGTTTTTTACAGTTCAAAACTCATCAGTTTAGTTGAAAATTTAATTAAATATTTATAGTTTTAGATTAAAGTAGATCAGTCAGGATACAAAATTATTATTTTTTTTTTACTAAAAATGTCGCTATTATATTTTCTGTTAAAAATTGATTTTTTTTCTAGTTCAAAATTAATCTTTTTGTTTGAAAATTAATCTCATTATTTAATAATTCATTTTTTTGGTTAAAAATTCAAGTATTTTATTTAAATATTCATAATTTTATCTAAAAATTTATCAGTTAAGATGAAAATTAATTTTTTGTTTACTAAAAATGTCACTTTTTTATTTTCTATTAAAAATGGATTTTTTTCTAGTTCAAAATTCATCTATTTATTTAAAAATTTATTTCTTTTTTCTTGAAAATTGAACTATTTCGTTAAAATTCATATGTTTTGATGAAAAATTATTATTTTTTTTTGGTACAAAATTAATCTTTTTGTTTAAAAATTCAAGTATTTTAGTTAAATATTCATAAATATTCATAAATATAAATAAATATGAATGAATATAAATAAATATAAATAAATATAAATAAATATAAATAAATATAAATAAATATAAATAATTATAAAGAAATATAAATAAAATTCATATATTTTGTTGAAAAATTGTATTTTTTTATAGAAAATTATGCTTTTTTTGAAAATGAATTTTATTGTTTAAACATTTATCTTTTTAATTAAATATTCATGTTTTTATCTGAAAATTTATCAGTCAAGATGAAAATTAATTTTTTGTAATTACTAAAAATGCAACTATTATATTTTCTATTAAAAAATTTTTTTTTTTCTAGTTCAAAATTCATCTATTTTGTTGAAAAAGTGTATTTTTTTGTGTAGAAAATTAATATTATTGTTTTAAAAAAATCATATCGTTTAAAAAATCATCTTTTCAGTTAAAAGTTCAAGTATTTTAGTTAAATATTCATAAATTTAGTTGAAAATTGATCTTATTGTTTAAAAATTCATCTTTTAGGTTAAAAATGGAAGTATTTTGTTGAAAAAGTGTATTTTTTTGCGTAGAAAATTAATATTGTTTGAAAATAATCTTATTGTTTAAAAATTCGTCTTTTTAGTTAAAAAATCAACTATTTTAATCAAATATTCATCAATTTAGTTGAAAATTGATCTTTCAAGATGAAAATTATTTTTTTTTTTTCACTAAAAATTTGACACTATAACATTTTCTATGGAAAGTTGAATTTTTTTAGTTCAAAATTCATCTATTTGTTTAAAAATGGGTATTCTTTGATTGAAAATGGAACTATTTCTTTAAATTCATATATTTTGTTGAAAAATTGTATTTTTTGGTAGAAAATTATTCTTTTTTTTTTTTAATTAATCATATTCTTTAAAAATTCAACTTTTTAGTGAAAAATTCAAGTATTTTAGTTAAATATTTATATTTTTATTTCAAAATTTATCAGTCAAGATGAAAATTAATTTTTTGTTTACCTAAAAAGTTACTGTTCTATTTTCTATTAAAAATGGATTTTTTTCTAGTATAAAATTCCTCTATTTATTTAAAAATTTGCTTTATTTTTATTGAAAATTCAACTATTTCGTTAAAATTAATATATTTTGATAAAAAATTATTTTTTTGTACAAAATTCAACTTTTTGTTTGAAAATTCATCTTCTTGTTTAAAAATTCATCTTTTCGGTTAAAAATTGATGTATTTTGTTGAAAAAGTGTATTTTTTGTGTAGAAAATTAATATTGTTATTTAAAAATAATCTTATTGTTTAAAAATTCATCTTTTTAGTTAAAAATTCAAGTATTTTAGTTAAATCTTCATAAATTTAGTTGAAAATTGATCTTTCAAGATAAAAATTTTTTTTTTTACTAAAAATTTGACAATGCTATTTTCTATGGAAAGTGGAATTTTTTTTAGTTCAAAATTCATCTATTTGTATAAAAATTGGTGTTCTTTCATTGAAAATGGAACTATTTCGTTTAAATTCATATATTTTGTTGAAAAATTGTATTTTTTGATAGAAAATTAATTTTTTTTGTTTGAAAATGAATATTATTGTTTAAAAATTCGTCTTTTCGTTAAAAAATGCAAGTATTTTGTTGAAAAAGTGTATTTTTTATGTAGAAAATTAATATTTTTGTTTGAAAATAATCTTATTGTTCAATAGTTTATCTTTTTAGTTAAATATTCATAATTTTAGTTGAAAATTGATTAAAGTGGAAAGTGGCATTTTTTTCTAGTTCAAAATTCATCTATTTGTTTAAAAATGTGTGTCCTTTGATTGAAAAGTCAACTATTTCGTTAAAATTCATATATATTGTTAAAAAATTGTATTTTGTAGTAGAAAATTAACCTTATTGTTTAAAAATTCATCTTTTCGGTTAAAAATTAAAGTATTCTGGTTAAATATTCATAATTTCAGTTTAAAATTGATCAGTCGAGATGAAAATTAATTTTTTTGTACTAAAAATGTAACTGTTCTATTTTCTGTTAAAAATTGATTTTTTTTCAAATTCAAAATTCATCTATTTCGTTGAAAAATTGTATTTTTTATAGAATATTAATCTTATTGTTCAATAATTCATCTTTTTTGTTAAAAATTGAAGTATATTATTTTATTTAAATATTCATAAATTTATCTGAAAAGTTGTCAGTCAAGAAGAAAATTAATTTTTCTTTACTAAAAATGTAACTATTCTTTTTTCTGTTAAAAAATTGTTTCTAATCTAAAATTGATCTATTTTGTTGAAAAATTGTATTTTTTGATGGAAAATAAATCTTATTTGTTCAATAATTCATCTTTTTTTATTAAAAATATAACTATTTTATTTTCTGTTAAAAATGGATTTATTTTCTAGTTCAAAATTCATCTATTTGATTGAAAATTCAACTATTTCGTTAAAATTCATATATTCTGTTGAAAAATTATATTTGTTGGTAGAAAATGAATCTGTTTGTTTGAAAATTAATCTTATTATTTAAAAATTCATCTTTTCGGTCAAAAATGCAAGTATGTTGTTGAAAAAGTGTTTTTTTTTTTAGAAAATTAATATTATCGCTTGAAAATAATAATATTATAATAATAATTTTATGTGAAAATTTATCAGTTATGATGAAAATTATTTTTTGACGAAAAATGTAACTATTCTACTTTCTGTTAAAAATTGATTTTTTTCTAGTTCAAAATTCATGTATTTTGTTGAAAAAGTGTATTTTTCTATAGAAAATTAATCTTTTTGTTTGAAAATGAATATTATTGTTTAATAACTCATCTTTTTGGTTAAAAATTCAAGTATTATGTTGAAAAATTGTACTTTTTTTAAAGAAAATTAATATCATTGTTTAAAAATTCATCTTTTTAGTTAGAAATATAAGTATTTTGGTTAAATATTCATAGTTTTGGTTGAAAATTAATCTTTCCAGATGAAAATTATTTTTTACTAATAATGTAACTATTGTATTTTCTGTTGAAAATTGTTTTTTTTTCTAGTTTTTCAAAATTCATGTATTTAGTTGAAAATTGGTGCCCTTTGATTGACAATGGAACTATTTCATTAAAATTCATATATTTTGTTGAAAAATTGTATTTTTATGTAGAAAAGTATTCTTTTTGTTTGAAAATTAATCTTATTGTTCAATAATTTATCTTTTAAGTTAAAAATTCAAGTATTTTAGTTAAATATTCATAATTTTAGTTCAAAATTGATCTTTTAAGATGGAAAATTTTTTTAACTAATAATGTGACTATGCTATTTTCTGTGGAAATTTGAATTTTTTTCTAGTTCAGAATTCATCTATCTGTTTAAAAATTTGTTTCCTTTGATTCAAAATTCAACTATTTCGTTAAAATTCACATATTTTGTTAAAAAAATTGTATTTTTTGGTAGAAAATTAATCTGTTGGTTTGAAAATTAATCTTATAGTTTAAACATCCATCTTTTTTGTTAAAAATTCAAATATTTTAGTTAAATATTCATAATTTTCGTTGAAAACTGATCTTGCAAAATGAAATTCTTTTTTTACTAAAAATGTGAATATGCTATTTTCTGTGGAAAATTGAATTTTTTCCTAGTTCAAAAGTCATCTATTTATTTAAAAATTTGTTTTTGATAGGAAACTAATCTTTTGGTTTGAAAATTAATCTTATTATTTCAAAATTCATCTTTTCGTTTCAAAATTCAAATTGATCAGTTAAGTTGACAATTAATTTTTTTACGAAAAATGTAACTATTACACTTTCTGTTGATATTTCATTTTTTTTCTAGTTCAAAACTCATTTATTCGTTTAAAAATTTATCTTTTCGTTCAAAAATTCAAGTATTTTAGTTAAATATTCATAATTTAAGTTAAAAATTCATCTGTTTGGCTAAAAAGTCCAACAAATGAGTCCAGTATTCCGGATCCCAGTAAATTTCAAATGAATACAAAATATTTGAAAAATTACAAAAAGTAACCAGATTTCAAAGAATTTGAAACAATTTTCAGATTTTAACCGGTTTCAAATTTGTTTAGAAGATTTTAAAAGACTCTACAAAGATTTCGAACATTTCACGGATATTTCAAAATATTTTACCAAGATTTTAAATGTTTCAAGGATTTCAATGATTTTACCAAAATTTTAAGAGTTTTCAAAAGATTTCAAATTTTCATTTTATAAATATTTTAAAAGACTTTATAAAGATTTCGAACATTTCACGGATATTTCAAAATATTTCACCAAGATTTTAAATATTTCAAGGATTTCAATGATTTTACCAAAATTTTAAGAGTTTTCAAAAGATTTCAAATTTTCATTTTATAAATATTTTAAAAGACTTTACAAAGATTTCGAACATTTCACGGATATTTCAAAATATTTCACCTTGATTTTAAATATTTCAAGGATTTCAATGATTTTACCAAAATTTTAAGAGTTTTCAAAATTTCCATTTCATAAATATTTTAAAGATTTTACAGGATTTCAAAGATTTTTTCAAAATTTTAAGAGATTTCAAAAGATTTCAGAAATATTTGAAAGATATTACCAAAATTTTAAAAGATTTCAAAATATTTTAAATATTTTAATGATTTCAAATTAACTCAAAAGATTTGAAATATTCTAATGGTTTTAAATTAATACAAAATATTTAAAAGATTTTACAAAGATTTCACAAATATTTCCAAATATTTCAAAATATTTCACCAAGATTTCAAATGTTTCAAGGATTTCAAAGATTTTACCAAAATTTTAAAAGATTTCGAAAGATTTCAAATATTTAATGAAAACTTTGAACATTTCACGAAAGTTTAAAGAAAAAATATTTCAAAAATTTTAAGAAGATTTCGAAAGATTTCAAATATTTAATGAAAATTTTAAACATTTCACGAAAGTTTAAAAAAAAAATATTTCAAAAATTTTAAGAAGATTTCGAACATTTCACAAATATTTCAAAATATTTCACCAAGATTTCAAATACTTGAAGTGTTTCAATGAGTTTACCAAAATTTTAAAACCAGATTTCAAATATTTCGAAATTTTTTTAACGGTTCCAAATTTGTTTAGAAGATTGTAATGGATTTTACAAAGATTTTACAAATATTTCGAACATTTCAAAATATTTCACCAACGTTTCAAAGATTTTACCAAAATTTAAAAAGACTTCAAAGATTTCGAAAAATTTTAAAGATATAAACGATTTTAAATTTGTTTAGAAGATCTTAAAAGATTTCACAACAATTTCAGAGATTTTACAAATATTTCGGACACTTCACAAAAGTTTCAAAACATTTCACAAAGATTTTAAAGATTTCAGAACGATTTTAAAAGATTTTAAATGATTTTAAATTAATACAAAATATTCCAAATATTTCGAACATCTTTCTAAAGATTTTAAGCGATTTAAATTTTGTATAGAAGATTTAAAAAGATTTCACAAATATTTTACAAAGATTTCATACAAATTTACAAATATTTGAAAGATTTTACAAAGATTTCACAAATTTTTAAAAATATTTCATCAAGATTTCAAATTTTTCAAGGATTTCAAAGATTTTACCAAAATTTTAATAGATTTCAAATATTTTAATGATTTTAAATCAATACAAAATATTTCAAAAATTTCATAAAGTGACCAGATTTCAAAGATTTCAAATTTTTTTTAACGATTTCAAATTTGTTTAGAAGATTCTAATAGATTAATTCATTCATCTTTTCGTTTAAAAATTCAAATTGATCAGTCAAGTTGAAAATTAATTTTTTTTACGAAAAATGTAACTATTATACTTTCTGTTGAAATTTCATTTTTTTTTCTAGTTCAAAATTCATCTATTGGTTTAAAAATTTCTATCTTTCCGTTAAAAAATTCAAGAATTTTAGTTAAATATTCATAATTTAATTTCACTATTCATTTATTTTAAAAATTTTTGCTCCTGCAAATGAGTCCAGTATTCCGGATCCCTGTAAATTTTCTTCTCTCCTAAATCATTGAATTGACGAATAATGGATTTCGAAATTTCGATTCCAGATTATTGTACATACCACCCTTCCTTCACCTTTAAATCATCATGTGGCCCAAAGACGTCGGCATTAAGGCGATGGAGCTCTACTTCCCGGCCCAATATGTGGACCAGGAAGAGCTGGAAAAATTCGATGGCGTTTCCGCCGGAAAATATACGATTGGATTGGGCCAATCGAGAATGGGATTTTGCACAGACAGGGAGGACATCAATTCTCTCTGTCTGACAGTAGTTAGTCGTCTGATGGAGAGGTACAGAGTGAAACCAGAGGACATTGGGCGCTTGGAAGTCGGGACCGAGACGATCCTCGACAAGAGCAAATCTGTCAAGTCCGTGTTGATGCAGCTTTTTGAACCCTCGGGTTCCACGGACATCGAGGGCGTTGATTCGACCAATGCCTGTTATGGAGGCACTGCTGCTCTCTTCAATGCCGTCTCCTGGGTGGAAAGCAGCGCCTGGGATGGACGTCTTGCGATCGTCGTTGCCGCTGATAATGCAGTTTACGCAAAAGGTATACTAGCAGGCTTTCCAGAGTATTCTAAAGAGTCCAAATTACTGGAATCATTTATAATTAATACTTAACTATTATATGAAAATATAAATTGTCATATTTTACCTAATATTATCAAACATCTATTATTTTTAGAAATATTTTCAGCAATTTTCAATCATTTTCCGGTTCGCAAAACATTTTTTACGATTAAATCTCAAAGGGCACACTTCCGTAAAATTACATAAAGAGCCTGCTGGGTGTTTAACACCCAAGGGTATTCAAACGTGTGCTGTGCCGACGGTATTGGATACTTTTTTACAAGAAAATCAATTAATCATGTTTCATCTATCTAGTTGAAGGAGAAAAAGGTTTCATAACAGTTTTCGAATTTTAAAGTAGTTAAAAAAATCTTTTTTGCAAAAAAATTTTAAAATGACTTCTTTCACTCTGAAATTCACAACTTTATTCTAAAAAAATAAAAGATTTGATTCAATGAAAAATAAAACACCGTGCTTTGCGTGATTAAACTATTTTATTGATATTAAATTGCATATAAAAATTATAAAAATCAAAATTATGTGAAAATGATATAGAAAAATAGGTTTTCATGTGATTTGTTACTCTGGTGCCAAATGTTCCATTTTCTTGAATTTGGTACGTTTTCTTAAAGCGCAAATAAGTCGCTGGGTATATTACACCCAGTATGCCTTTTAAGGGTTAAAATGAAACAATTCAAACTCATAAAGCTGAAAAATTGCGTTTTATTAGAAAAGTATATAATAAAGTAGAGCCTATACTCAAAATATAAACTTATTTTTAATTTTTCTAGGAATTTTAGATCAATTTTTTTCTTTTTTTTGAGCATTTCAAAATGCTCAAAAAGTTTCAAAATCTTCAAAAATCTACATTTTGCTTAACATATTATGGAATATTTTTAAATTTTCTATCAGTTTGGAAATTCTTTTGAAAATTCTAAACAATTTTTTATATTTTTCGAGTTTTCCCTAAAACTCATAATAAATCCTGCAAAATGAAAATAATGCGTTAAAATCTTCTATATTATTTTCTGACAATTTTGGAAATATTTTTTAATATTTTTAAATATACTTTAACATTAATTTTTAAAAAATAGAGAATCATTTTAATTTTTCAATTTTAAAATAAATATCGCTAAATTGCAAAATAAAAAAATTATAAGTTTAATAAATTGTACAGATCAAAAGTTAAAAAAATTCACGCTATAATTTCAATGCTATTAAATTATTTTTTAAAAAGAAAAATCACTAAAAAATGTTACAGGAATCTGATGTATATTTTGTTATTATCTGAAAATCTTAAAGAATCATTTAAAAACTTCAAAATCTCATTTAAAGATCTTCAAAAATATATATTTTGTTAAACTATTTAAATTATTTTTGAATCTCTTCAAAACTTCGAAATATCTTTTGAACTAATTGAATTTTTTCCAAAGTAATGATTGTTTATTTTTTACTTATACTTTCAAATTTTTCTTGTTAAAATTTTTTTTACGTATTTTGTACAAAATAATTTTTCAAACAAAAAAATCATTGAAAATTTTCCCAGAAATCTTTAAAAAAAATTCTCATTATCTTCAAGCTTTAAAAATCCTTAAATAGCTTCAAAATTTTGTTTTAAAATCTTCAAAAATCTACATTTTCTTTAAAATTTGTTTGGAATCTTTTCAAATGTTAATTTTGTTTTAAATTTGGAAATATCTCTTAAATTAATATGAATTTTTCATAAAACTCTCAATCAATTCTGCAAAATAAAAAAAAATACTTTAAAGGCTTCTGATTTTTGTTTAAAATTTTGGAAATCTTTTGAAATTTTCTTAAATATTATCTTGGAATTAATTTTTTAAGATAAAACCATTTTTAATTTTCATAGGAATTTTAACGAATTTTTCGTATATAATTTTTTTTTAATTATTTGGAATCTTTTTAAATGTTGAATTATTTTTGAAATTCTTTCAAAACTTTCGATAATTTTTAATAAAACCTGCAAAATATAACATAAAATAATAAAAAAAAAAAATAAAAATGTAAATTTTTAATTTAAGAAAATAGTTCAATTTTTCACGAACTAGTTGAATATAAATATTTATCTGAAGTTTCCAACAAGAACAATAATCTTCTACCAAGAAACAAAATTTTTTGATTCACGAATTTTTAATTAAATAATGGAATTTTCATCTAAAAAAAAGTGCAAACATAAATAAAATAGTTTAATTTTAACTTTCAATATCAATTTAAAAAACTATTTTTTTAAACTGAAAATTTACATTTTTATTGAAAATTCTTATTTCCAAGTAAAAAATTGGAAAATTTTGTATAAACCCCGTCATTAGTCCTAAAAGTATTTTTCAAAAGATTTAAACAGATTTCAAAAATTGTAAAGCAAAAATAATCTGGAATATTTTCGGGCATTCTTTTTAAATTTTGCAGGTTTTATTAAGAATTGTAGGAAAAAGTCGAATCATTTTAAACGATATTTAGAAGTTTGGAAAGAATTAAAAAAATAATTCAAAAGTTGAAAAGATTCCAAATAATTAAAAATAAAATTATATACGAAAAATTCATTAAGATTCCTATGAAAATTAAAAATGGTTTTTTATCTTAGAAAATTAATTTTTTAAAAATATTTAAGAAGATTTCGAAAAATTTCCAAAATTTCAAAAAAAAATTAGAAACTTTTAAGGGATTTTTTTTTATTTTGTAGTATTGATTAGGGATTAAGGATTTTAGAAGTTTGAAGTTAATAAAAAAAAAACGAATTTAGAATAGTTTAGTTTGCAGTTAGAAAAGTAAATTTTAAAGAAAAAAAATTAGTTTTCAAAAAATGAATTATTTTTTTAGTTTCTATAAAAAAAAGACTAATCTTCAACAAAGTACATAAATTTTCATCTAAAAAAGATCAATTTGCAATTAAAATTAGAATAGTCAAAATGTTAGAAAAATAAATAATTTTTTTGCATAAAAAATATTTCAAATTCAAAGATCTCAAAAAGGGTTAAGTATTTGAAATCGTGGTAAAATATTTTGAAATATTTGTGAAATGTTCGAAATCTTTGAAATATTTATTAAGTGTTTGGAAACTTTTGTGAAATGTTCAAAATTTTTATAAAATATTTGAAATCTTTTGAAATATTTTAAAATTTTGGTAAAATCTTTGAAATAATTGAAATGTTTGTTTTTTTATGAAATTTTTATGAAATCTTTGAAATATTTTCTATTAATTTGAAATCTTTTGAAATCTTTTAAAATTTTGGTAAAATCTTTGAAATCTTTGATATCTGGTTACTTTATGAATTTTTTGAAATATTTTGTAGATATTAATTTAAAATCATTAAAATATTTGAAATCTTTTAAAATCTTGGTAAAATCTTACTAAAATCTTTGAAATCCTTGAGATATTTGAAATCGTGGTAAAATATTTTGAAATATTTGTGAAATGTTCGTAATCTTTGAAATATTTATCAAATGTTTTGAAACTTTTGTGAAATGTTCAAAATTTTTGTAAAATATTTGAAATCTTCTGAAATATTTTTAAATTTTGGTAAAATCTTTCAAATCCTTGAAATATTTGAAATCTTTGTTAAACAAATTTGAAATATTTGTGAAATTTTTGTAAAATTTTTGAAATATTTTGTATTAATTTGAAATCATTAAAATATTTGAAATCTTTTGAAATCTTTTAATATTTTGGTAAAATCTTTGAAATCCTTGAAATATTGGGAAATATCTGTGAAATGTTCGAAATCATATTTTAAAATCGTTTATATCTTTAACATTTTTCGAAATCTTTGAAATATTTTGTATTCCTTTGAAATCCTTAAAATATTTGAAATCTTTTTAAATTTTAGTAAAATCTTTGAAATCTTGGTGAAATATTTTGAAATGTTCGAAATCTTTGTAAAATATTTTTAATCTTTGTAAAATCTATTACAATCTTCCAAATAGATTTGAAATCGTTAAAAAAAGTTCCAAATATTTGAATGCTGGTCACTTTATGAAATTTTAATGAATTTTTTGAAATATTTTGTATTCATTTTAAATCATTAAAATATTTAAAATCTTTTAAATTTTTGATAAACTCTTTGAAATATATTAAGTATTTGAAATCGTGGTAAAATATTTTGAAATATTTGTAAAATATTCGAAATCTTTGAAATATTTATGAAATTTTCAACATTTTTGTAAAATATTTGAAATCTTTTGAAATAATTTAAAAATTTTGGTAAAATCTTTCAAATATTTGTGAAATCTTTGTAAAATTTTTGAAATATTTTGTATTCTTTTGAAATCAGTAAAAAATTTGAAATTTTTTGAAATCTTTTAAAATGTTGGTAAAATCTTTGAAATCGTTGAAATATTTGAAATCTTTACAATTTTTCGAAATATTTGATATATTTTGTATTAATATAAAATCATGAAAATATTTGAAATCATTTAGAATCTTTTAAAATCGTTGTAAAATCTTTAAAATCTTTGTGAAATGTTTTGAAATATTTTGTATTCCTTTGAAATCCTTAAAATATTTATAATCTTCAAAATTTTTGATAAACTGTTTAAAATACTTTAAGCATTTGAAATCGTGGTAAAATATTTTGAAATATTTGTGAAATTTTCGAAATCTTTGAAATATTTATCAATTGTTCAAAATTTTTATAAAATATTTGAAATCTTTTGAAATATTTTAAAATGTTGGTAAAATCTTTCAAATCCTTGAAATATTAAAAATCTTTGTTAAAAAATTTAGAATATTTGTGA
>NC_046661.1:150458165-150475682 GCF_010883055.1 Belonocnema kinseyi | reverse complement strand
TTTAAATCTTTGTTAAAAAATTTAGAATATTTGTGAAATCTTTGTAAAATTGTTGAAATATTTTGTATTAATTGAAAATCATTAAAATATTTGAAATCTTTTAAAATTTTGGTAAAATCTTTGAAATCTTGAAAAATTTTCGAAATCTTTGAAATATTTGTTATTAATTTGAAGCCCAGCTCCCTGGAAAGCCTTGAAAAAAAGAAGAAAAAAGATATTAGCCCGAATTTGAGGCCTCAAATGAAAATAAATTCTAAACCTGGAAAACCATTCTTATTTTCCAGGTAGTGCCCGACCGACAGGTGGCGCTGGAGCAATCGCAATGCTCGTGGGACCCAACGCCCCGCTAGTTCTGGACCAAGGACTCAGATCCTCCTGTATGAGACATGCCTACGATTTCTACAAGCCAGACCTCCGTTCCGAGTATCCGATCGTCGACGGAAAACTCTCGATCCAGTGCTACCTCAGCGCCCTCGACACCTGCTACACGAGATACACCGACAAGGCCAAACGGAAGAACAACGCGACCATTTCCCTGAAAAGTTTCGACGCGATGCTCTTTCACTCGCCCTACTGCAAACTCGTTCAAAAGTCCTTTGCGCGACTCGCCCTTGTCGATTTTTTGAATCTCCCGAAGGCGGAGGCCTCGAAAAAATTCCCAGAACTTGCCGCCTTCGCGAATGTCAAACTGGAGGAGACCTACTTCGACCGGGACGTCGAGAAAGCCTTCCTCGCGGCGAGCAAGGGCGATTTTGAAGAGAAGACAAAACCGAGTTTGTTGATTGCCAATCAAGTCGGGAATATGTACACGCCTTCGGTCTATTCGGGCCTTGTTTCTCTCCTAATTAGCAAGCCAATCGACGCCCTTGCCGGGAGTAAAGTTGGCGTCTTCTCCTACGGATCCGGACTCGCCTCGAGTATGTACTCGATCAGTATTTCCCGAGATGTGAGTCGGGATTCGGAACTTGTGAAAATAATGACAAATCTTGAGCGTGTGAAGAGAGAGCTGGAAGCGAGGGAGCAACTTTCCCCGGCCGAGTACACGAGGATTTTGGATGTGAGGGAGAAAAATTGTCACGCGGCGCCTTACGAGCCGAAAGAAAGTGTCGAGAATATGTTCCCGGGGACGTATTATCTCAACAAGGTCGATGAATTGAATAGAAGAACTTACAAGAGGGTTTTATCATAAAAAATTTTAAATTTCGCGCCCGAATTGTCTTTGACACACTTGAACATAACCTCGAATTTTTGTAAGCCATTGTGGCGCGAAATTTGAAAAGAGAGATATTATATTTTTGTTTTGAATGGGGGAGTTTTTATTTGAAAATCACGAGAGTGCGCGATTTTTTCGGGCTCGAATTCTGCGAGAACATTTTTTATTTATTCAATGAAGAATAGCTTTTTCTATACAAATTGTTGATGGAAGTTTCAGAGTTTTTTTTTTTTTTTTTTTTGAAATAAAGTAGTCGAGTGAGTCGATCATTTTGATGAGGAGAAATTTAATATTTTTATTACTGATCGGTATTTTTTGTTTACTAAATTTTTAGAAATATTAATTTATGTTTTACTGAAGAAATTGAAAGTAAGTTTTTTGAAAATCTTTTATTTTGAATTAAATATTTTTTACAAAAGATGTCAAGGAATTTTTTTAAAATTTCAATCATTTGAAGGTGTTACAAAGGATATAAAAGATTTTAGGATATTTCAAAATATTGTAGAGGTATTTTGAGGATATTTAAAAAAATTCAAGAGATTTCAAAAGATTTGAAAGAATTAAAAATTTTTCGGGTACTTTATAAAATTCCAAGGGTTTTTAATTGATTTTAAAGATTTTAAGGGTATTTTTAAAAGTCCAAGTAATTTAGATTTAAAAAGATTCCAGGGATTTTTCAAAACATAAAAAAAATTCCATCCTTTTATTTTCTGATTTCTCTAAAATTAATATCACTTTATTTTTAATGAAATCAATGAAATTTTTCCGATACAAATTTTTTGTACAATTCATTTGAATTTAAATTAAATACAAAAATAAAAAATTTTCAAGGGATTTCAAAAGAGTTTGAAGAATTTAAAAATATTCTTAGGAATTTTTAATAAATTTTAATATTTTGGAGGAATTCCAAAAGAAGAGCAAACTTTTTAGGATATTTCAAAATATTCCGACGCATTTATGAAGATTTAGAAAAATTCGAAAGATTTGAAATATTTATGGATATTTGAAACGATTCCAAGAGATTTCAGCATTTTTCAAATATTTAAAAAATGTAGTATTGTGTAAGTATTTAAAAAATGCCAAGAGATTTTTTAAAAAGATTTTGACTAATTTGAAATATTTTAGGGTATTTTTAAAAATTCCAAAGAAATTTTAAATATTTTTCATTCACTTGATTTTTTTTTAATTGACCAAGAATTTCTAGAAATTCCGAGCTTTTTGTTCTTCTGATTTGTCTAAAATTAATAATATCACTCCGTTTTTACTGAAATCAATGACATTTTTCCGATTAAAATTTTTTTCTCCAAATTAATTTGAATTATTTTTAATTTAAATTGAATATAAAAATTTAAGGAAAAATTTCAAGGGATTTCAAAAGATTTTGAAGAACTTTAAAAGATTCTTCGAAATTTTAAATATATTTCAATTATTTTAAGGGATTCGAAAAGGATATTTCAAGATATTTCAAAATATTGCAAGGTATTTTAAGAATATTAAAAAAATTCCAATGGATTTTTGAAAGATTTTTACGAATTTTAAATATATTGGGATTTTTTAATAGAATTCAATAATTTGAAGGAATTCCAAAAGGAGTTCAAGCATTTTAGGATATTCCAAAATATTGCAAAGTATTTTAAGGATATTTAAAGGAATTTTTTAAAAAGATTTTGAAGAATTTAAAATATTTTGGGGCTATTTATAAGATTCCAAGGAATTTTAAAGGATTTTAAAGTTGTTTTTGAAAATTCCAAGTAATTATTCAGAGCTTAAGAAATTTAATTAATTTTAAAGAATTTCAAAGGATTTAAAATATTTTAGATTGATTTAAAAGATTTCAAGGAATTTAAAATAAATTCTGAATTATTGTTTAAAGATTTCAATCATTTGAAGAGATTTCAAAAGGAATTGAAACGTTTTATGATATTTCAAAATACTGCAAGGTATTTTAATGATTTTTAACAAAATTCAAAAGAAATTGAAGAATTTTTTGGGTTTTTTTAAAATAAAATTCCCAGCAATTTCGAAATATTTTAGGGCATTTTTGAAAAATATTTAAAAATATTTAAGATTATTTAAAAAGATTCCAAAGAATCTGAAAAGGATCTTGGTAATTTTAAATATATTTTAATAATTTGAACGAATTCCAAAAGGCGTTCAAACATTTTAGGATATTTTAAAATGTTGCAATGTATTTTAAGGATATTGAAAAATGCCTAGGATTTTTTTAAAATGATTTTAAAGAATTTTAAATATTTTGGGGCATTTTATAAGATTCCAAGGAATTTAAAAGAATTTGAAGGGTATTTTAAAAATTTCCAAATAAGTATTAAGAGCTTAAAAAATTTAAGTATTTTTTAAGGATTTCAAAGGATTTAAAATATTTTAGATTATTTAAAAAGTTTCCAAGGAATTAAAAAAAAATATTAGGAATTTTTAATAGATTTCAATAATTTGAAGGAATTCCAAAAGGAGTTAAAATTTTTAGGATATTTCAAAATATTGCAAAGTATTGTAAAGATATTTAAAAAATGTTCAGGGATTTCAAACAATTTTGAGGAATTTTAAATATTTTGGGACATTTTATAAGATTCCAAGGAATTTTAAAGAATTTCAAAGGATTCAAAATATTTTAGATTATTTAATAAGATTTCAAGGAATTAAAAAAAATTCTGAAATTCCTTTTAAAGATTTCAATAATTTGAAGGGATTCCAAAAGGATTTAAATTTTTCAGGATATTTCAAAATATTCCGAGATATTTTAAGGATATTTAAAAAATTCCAAGGAATTTCAAAACAGTTTTAAGAATTAAAAATATTTTGAGGTATTTTATAAAATTCCAAGCAATTTAGATTATTTAAAAAAATTCGAGGGTTTTTTAAAAACATTTGAAAGAATTTTAAATATTTTGGGGTATTTTATTAGATTCCAAGGAATTTCAAATGATTTTAAAGAATTTAAGAGTATTTTTGAAAATTCAAAGTAATTTTGAGCTTCAAATTATTTAAGTAGTTTGAAAGGATGTAAAATATTTAAAATATTTGTAAAGATTTCAAGGAATTTTTGAAAGATTCTTAGGGATTTTTGATAGATTTCAATAATTTGAAGGTATTCCAAAGGATTTAGAAGATTTTAGGATATATCCAAATTTTGGCAAGTATTTTAAGGATATTTAAAAAACGTTCAGGGATTTCAAAAATTTTTGAAGAATTTTAAATATTTTGGGGAATTTTATAAGATTCCAAGGAATTTTAAAGAATTTTAAGGGTATTTTTAAAATTTCCAAGTAAGTATTAAGAGCTTAAAATATTTAAGTATTTTTTTAAGGATTTCAAAGGATTTAAAATATTTTAAATTATTTAAAAAGATTCCAAAGAATTTTAAAAGGAACTTGGGAATTTTTAATAAATTTCAATAATTTGAAGGAATTCCAAAAGGATTTAAGGATATTTCAAACTGTTGCAAAGTATTTGAAGGATATTTAAAAAAAATTCAGGGATTTCAAAATTTTAGAAATTTTTTGGGACATTGGATAAGATTTCAAGGAATTTTAAAGAATTTTAAGGGTACTTTTAAAAATTCCAAGTACTTATTAAGGGCTTAAAAAATTGAAGTAATCTTCAAGGATTTCAAATATTTTAGATTGTTTAAAAATATTTAAAGGAATTTCTAAAAAATTCTGCATTTTTTTTTAAAGATTTGAATAATTTGAAGAGATTCCATAAGGATTTAAAACATTTCAAGCTATTTCAGAATATTCCGAGATATTTTAAGGATATTTAAAAAATGCCAAGGGATTTCAAAATATTTTCAAGAATTTAAAATATTTTTGGATATTTTATGAAATTCCAAGGATTTTGAATGGAATTTAAAAAATTTAAGGGTAGGTTTGAAAATTCCAAACAATTTAGATCATTAAAAAAAATTCCAGGGATTTTAAAAAACATTTCAAAAAAATTTTAATAGATTTAAATAATTTGAGGAGATTCCAAAAGGAATTTTACAATTTAAAACATTTTAAAATATTTCAAGGAATTTTAAGGATACTTAAAAAAATTCAAGAGATTTCAAAAGATTTGAAAGAATTAAAAATATTTTGGGGTATTTTGTAAAATTCCAAGGATTTTAAAGGATTTAAGAAATTTTAAGCGTATTTTTTAAATGCCAAGTAATTTCGATTACTTAAAAAGATTCCAGGGATTTTAGGAAACATTTCAAAGGATTTTGAATAGATTTTAATAATTTGAGGAGATTCCAAAAGGAGTAAAGACATTTAAAAATATTGCAAGGAATTTTAAGGATATTTAAAAAAATTCAAGAGATTTCAAAAAATTTGAAAGAATTAAAAATATTTTGGGGTATTTTATAAAATTCCAAGGATTTTAAAGGATATAAACAATTTTAAGCGTATTTTTTTAAATTCCAAGTATTTTCGATTATTTAAAAAGATTCCAGAGATTTTTGAAAAATATTTTATGGCATTTTATATGATTCAAAGGAATTTTAAAGGATTTTAAGTGTATTTTTTAAAAATTCCAAGTAATTATTGAGAGCTTCAAAATATTCAAGTAGTTTAAAAGGATTTAAAATATTTAAGATTATTTAAAAAGATTTCAAGGAATTTAAAAAAAAGTTCTGTAATTTTTTTAAAGATGTAAATAATTTGAAGGAATTCCAAAAGGAATGAACTCATTTTGGAATATTTAAAAATATTGCAAGGAATTTTAAGGATATTAAAAACAATTCAAGGAGTTTCAAAAGATTTGGAAGAGTTTGAAATATTTTGGGGCATTTTATAAAATTCCAAGGATTTTCAAGATTTTAGGGGCATTTTATAAAATTCCAAATAATTTAGATTATTTAAAAAGATTCCAGGGATTTTTAAGAACAATATAAAGAATTTTTAATAGATTTCAATATTTTAAGGGGATTTCAAAAGGAATAAATATATTTTAGAAAAATTCAAAATATTGCAAGGAATTTTAAGGATATTAAAAGAAATTTAAGGGATTTCAAAAGATTAAAAATTTTTGAAATTTTGGGGTACTTTATAAAAATTCCAAGGGTTTTCAAAGGATTTTAAAGGTTTTAAGGGCATTTTAAAAAATTTCAAGTAACTATTAAGAGCTTCAAAATATTTAAGATTATTTAAAAACTTGCGAGGAATGTTAAAAAGATCTTTGGAATTTTTAATAGATTTCAATAATTTGAAGGTATTGCAAAGGATTTAAAAGATTTTAGGATATTTAAAACTATTGCAACGTTTTTTTAAGGATATTTAAAAAATGTTGAGGGACTTGAAAAATTGTTGAAGAATTTTAAATATTTTGAGGAATTTTATAAGATTCCAAGGGATTTAAAAAGATTTTCGGGGTATTTTTGAAAATTCCAAGCAATTATTAAGAGTTTTGAAAAATTTAAGTAATTTTGAAGGATGTCAAAGGATTTAAAATACTTTAGATAATTTAAAAAGATTACAGAGAATTTGTTTAAAAATATTTTAAGGAATTTTTAATAGATTTTAGTAATTGAAGGTATTTTAAAGGATTTAAAAAATTTGAGGGTATGTATTTAAAAATATTACGAGGCATTTTAATAAGATTTAAAAAATGCCAAGGGATTTCAAGAGATTTTGAAGAATTTTAAATATTTTTGGATATTTTATAAAAGTCCAAGGGCTTTAAATGGAATTTAAAGAATTTAAGGGTATTTTTGAAAATTTCGAGTAATTTTGATTATTTAAACAGATTTCAGAGATTTTTGAAAATATTTTAAAGAATTTTTTATAGATTTCAATAATTTGAGGGGATTTCAAAAGGAATAACTACATTTTAGAATATTGTAAACTATTGCAAGGAATTTTAAGAATATTTAAACAAATTCAAAAGTTTTTGAAATTTTGGGGTATTTTTGAAAATTCCAAGTAATTATTAAGAGCTATAAAGTATTTAAAAACTTGAAAGGATTTAAAATATTTAAGATTATTTAAAAAGATTCCAAGGAATTTTTAAGTGATTCTTAGGATTTTTTAATAGATTTCAATTATTTAAACGAATTCCAAAAGGAGTTAAAACCTTTTAGGATATTTAAAAATTATCTGAGGTATTTTAAGAATATTTAGAAAAAGTCGAAAGATTTGAAATATTTGAGGATTTCAAGGAATATTTTGAAAAATTCCAAGCAATTTTTAATAGATTTCAATATTTTGAAAAAATTCCAAAAAAGTGAAAATATTTTAGGACATTTCATAATTTTGCAAAGTGTAGTAAGGATATTTAAAAAATGTTCAGGGATTTCAAAATTTTTTAAATATTTTGGGGCATTTTATAAGATTCCAAGGAATTTTAAAGGATTTTAAGGGTATTTTTTAAAATACCCTTCAAGGAATTTTAAAAAAATTCTGAAATTTCTTTTAAAGATTTAAATAATTTGAAGAGATCCAGAAAGATTTAAAGCATTTCAGGATATTCCAAAATATTCCGAGATATTTAAGAATATTTAAAAAATGCCAAGGGATTTCGAATGATTTTGAAGAATTTTAAATATTAATATATTTTTAATAAATTCGAATAATTTGATGGGATTCCAAAAAGAAATTAACAATTAAAGAATATTTTAAAATATTCCGAGATATTTTAAGAAAATTTACAAAAATTTGAAAGATTTAAAATATTTTTGGATATTTTAAAGAATTTCAAAGGATTTTAACAGATTTGAAATATTTTAGGGTATTTTCAAAGATTTCAATAAATTTTTTATAGGTGTCAATCATCTGAAGGAATTTCTAAAGATTTTAAAGATTTTAAAGAATTTAAAAATATTTTGAAAATTCCATGTAATGATTCAGAGCTTCAAAAAATATAATTAATTTAAAAGGATTTCAAAGGATTTGAAATATTTTAGGTGTTTTTTTTTTAAATCCCAAAGAACTTTTAAACGATTTGAGTAATTTGAAGGTATTCCAAAGGATTAAAAAAATTTCAGTATATTTCAAAATATTGCAAGGTTTTTTAAGGATATTTAAAAAATCTGAAATGATTTCAAAGGATCTTGAAGAATTTTAAATATTTTGGAGTATTTTATAAAATTTCAAGGTTTTCCAAACGAATTTAAATATTTTAACAATATTCTTTAATATTCCAAGTAGCTTCAAAAAATTTAAGTAATTTAAAAGATCTTTAATAGATTTTAGTAATTTGAAAGTATTTTAAGGAAATATAAAAAAATTGACAGATTTGAAATATTCTAGGGTATTTTAAAAGATTCCAATGAATTTTAAATATTTTGGGGTATTTTATAAGATTCCAAGGGATTTCAAAAGATTTTCGGGGTATTTTTGAAAATTCCAAGTAATTATTAAGAGCTTTGAAAAATTTAAGTAATTCAAAAGGATTTCAAAGGATTTAAAATATTTTAGATTATTTAAAAAGATTTCAAGGAATTAAAAAAATTTCGAAATTTCTTTAAATAATTTCAATCATTTGAAGGGATTCTGGAAGGAATTAAATTATTTTAGGATATATCAAAATTTTCCAAGGTATTTTAAGATTATTTAAAAAAATTCCAAGGGATTTCAAAAGTTTTTGAAGAATTTTAAATATTTCTGGATATTTTATAAAATTCGAAGGGTTTTAAAAGGATTTTAAAGATTTAAAGGGTATTTTTGAAAATTTCAAGTAATTTAGTTTATTTAAAAAAATGCCGAGGTATTTTAAGAAGATTTAAAAAAATTCGAAAGATTTGAAATATTTTAGGGTAATTTGAAAGATTTAAAAAAATTTTTTTATAGATTTTAATCATTTGAAACGATTCTGAAAGGATATTTCAGGAAATGATTTTTAAAGGATATTTCAAAATA
This sequence comes from Belonocnema kinseyi, assembly GCF_010883055.1. Taxonomy (NCBI): domain Eukaryota; kingdom Metazoa; phylum Arthropoda; class Insecta; order Hymenoptera; family Cynipidae; genus Belonocnema; species Belonocnema kinseyi. Next base: position 150,466,613 of record NC_046661.1, on the reverse strand, counting down.
TTTGAAGGATATTTAAAAAATTCCAAGGGATTTAAAAATATTTGGAAGAATTTTAAATATCTTTGAATATTTTATAAAATTCCAAGGATTCTAAGGGTGTTTTTGAAAATTCCAAGTAATTATTAAGAACTTAAAAAAATTAAGTAATTTAAAAGGATTTTAAAGGATTAAAAAAATTTGAAGGTATTTAAAATATTACGAGGCATTGTAAGAAAGTTAAAAAAAATCCTATGCATTTTTAATAAATTTCAATAATTTAAAGGGATTCTAAAAGGAGTTAAAAATTTTAGGATATTTCAAAATCCTACAATGTATTTTGAGGATATTTAAAAAATTTCAAGGAATTTCAAAAGATTTGGAAGAATTAAAAATATTTTGGGATATTTTATCAGATCTGAAGGGGTTACAAAAGAATTTTTAATATTTGAAGGGTATTTTAAAAAAATTGCAAGTAACTTAGATTATTTAAAATGATCCAAGGAATTTTTAAAAGAGTCTAAAGAATTTTTTAAAGAAATGTGAATAATTTCAAGAAATTCTAAAAGGAGTTAAAACATTTTAGGATATTTCAAAATATATTTTGAAATATTATAAGGAATTTTTTTTTATAGATTTCAATAATTTTAAAGGATTCTAAAATGATATTTCCGGATATTTTTTAAGGATATTAAAAAAGTTTCAAGGGATTTCAAAAGATTAAATTTTTTATTTATTTTGGGGTATTTTATAGGATTCCACGGGGTTTCAAATTATTTTAGAGACTTTAAAAGAATTCTTCAAAATTTCAAGTGATTTAAATTGTTTAACAAGATTTCAGGAAATTTTAAAAATATTTTAACGATTTTTTAATAGATTTTAGTAATTTGAAGATATTCCAAATGATTTAAAAAATTTAAGTATATTTCAAAATATTACAAGGAATTTTAAGATTTTAAAAAAATCAAAAGATTTGAAATAATCTAGGGTGTTTTGAAAGATTCCAATGAATTTTTAATAGATTTCAATAATTTTCAGGGATTCTAAAAAGAGTTAAACCATTTTAGGATAAAACATTGCAAGGTATTTTAAGGATATTTTTGTTGTTGTCTTAAAAATTAATTTTTGAACTTCAAAATTTCATATTTTATTTAAAATTGGTCTTTTTTTAATTCAAATATTTTTTATTTAATATCCAATTTTTTTATATTAACTATTTAATTTTTCTTTGAAAATGCATCATTTTTTGGTTAATACTACTTTGTAAAAAAGTAATTTTTTCGTAGAAGATTTATTACTTTAGTTAAAAGTTCATTTCTATGGTTAAAAATGTAACTATTCTATTAAAAAATCAACTTTTTTGGGTTAAAATTAATTTTTTTAAAGAAAATTTAAGTATTCCATTTTGGGCTGAATTTTTTTTTAGTTTAAAAATAATCTTTCAGTTCGAGAATAATCCTCTTGTTCGAAAATTTATCTTTTTGATAAAAAATTGAACTATTTCATTTTGGGTTAAAAATTGATCTTTATTAGTTAAAAAAATAGCACAAAAAATAAAAATAAAAACAAGTACTTTGAATTTTTTCCGTAGACCATAATCTTATGATTGTAAAATTCAAAACTACGTAAGAAAAATTAGCCAGTAATTAAACTATTAAAATTTTTTCCCTTCAAACCGAATGACTCACTCTTTTACTTTAATTAACAAATAAACTATAAATTTTTTTTATTCATAATTTGCATAAAAAAAGCTATTTTTCATTTATTAGAGGGTAAACTCCCCCATATTAAAATGAGGGAAATGACTTATTTTTTAAGGAGAAACGAAATTTGAGAGAGTTCATGAAGTTAGGGATAAGCGATTTATTTGATAAAATTGTAACTCTAAGAAAATCAGTGTCTATATCCAGGATGGCCGCAAAAGTCAGGCAGCATCTAGAAATCGGAAAAAAATCAGGAATTTTGAAAAAAAAATGACATAACTCAGGGAATTTCTGCAAAGAACACTTTTGAGGCACTTTATAATTTTAGAGTTATTTTCAAAATTCCAAGGAATTTTCAAGACCTCGAAAAGGTTCGAAGAAATTTCCAAAGATTTTTAATATTTTAAACTTTTTTGAAAAATTTCAATGATTTTTTTATATAGATTTTAATAATTTCAAGGGATTCTAAAAGGATATTTCAGTATATTTTAAAATATTGTAAGGTATTTTAAGAATATTAAAAAAATGCCAAGAGATTTAAAAAAAGATTTTGATGAATTTTAAATATTTTGGGGTATTCAATAAGATTTTAAGGGTGTTCAAACGAGTTTAAAGATTTTCAGGTATTTTTAAAAATTCCAAAGACTTTTTAGAAATTCCATAGTTTTTTCTGTTTTCCTGAAATTAATAATATCACTCCACTTTTAATGAAATCTATTAAATTTTTCCGATTAAAAACATTTTTTTTTCAATTCATTTGAATTCGTTTGAATTTAAATTGGATACAAAAATTTTTAAAAAATTGAGAAGGAACTTCAAAAGATTTTGAGGAATTTAAAAAGATTCTTAGGAATTTTTAATAGATTTGAATAATTTGGGGAATTCTAAAAGAAGAGCCAGATTTTTAGGATATTTCAAAATATTCCGAGGTATTTCAAGATTTCGAAAAATTCGAAAGATTTGAAAAATTTGAACTATTTTAAAGTATATTAAAAAAATATTTATATTTTAAAAATGTCAAAAGATTTTTTTAAAGATTTTGAAGGGTTTGAAATATTTTCGAGTATTTTATAAAATTCCAAGTAATTATTAATATCTTTAAAATATTTAAGTAATTTCAAAGCATTTAAAATTTTTAAGATTATTTAAAAAGATTCCAAGGATTTTCAGCATATTAAAAATATTTGTAAGTATTTTGAAAGATTTCAATGCATTTTTTTTATAGATTTCAATAATTTGAAGGGATTCTAAAACGATATTTCAGGATATTTCATAATATTGCAAGGTATTTTAAAGATATTTAAAAAATGCTAAGGGATTTTTTAAAAGATTTTGAAGAATCTAAAATATTTTTGGGTATTTTATAAAATTGCAAGGGTTTTCAAAAAATTAAAAAAATTGTATCATTTTAGATTATTTAACAAAATTCCAAGGAATTTTTAAAAGATTCTGAGGAATTTTTGATAGATTTCAATAATTTGAAGGAATTGCAAAAGGAGTTAAAACCTTTTAGGATATTTTAAAGTTAACCGCGGCATTTTAAGAAGATTTAGAAAATTTCGAAAAATTTGAAATGTTTTAGGATTCCAAGGGATTTCAACGTATTTGAAAATATTTTAGGGTATTTTGAAAAATTCCAAGCAATTTTTAATAGATTTCAATATTTTGATACAAAATTCCAAAAGGAGTCCCAACATTTTAGGATATTTCAAAATATTGCAAGGTATTTTAAAGATATTTAAAAATGCCAAGGAATTTTTAAAAAGATTTTTAAATATTTTGGGACATTTTATAAAATTCTAAGGGTTTTTAAATGATTATTTAAAAAGATTCCAGGGAATTTTGAAATGATTTTAAGAAATTTATAATAGATTTCATCAATTTTAAGGGATTCCAAAAAAGAGCAAATTTTTTAGGATATTTTAAAATATTCTGAGGCATTTTAATAAGATTTAGAATAATTCGAAAGATTTGACATATTTTTGGATATTTGAAACGATTCCAAAGGATTTCATTATTTTTGAAATATTTTAAAGTGTTTTGAAAAATTTAAATGAAATTTTTTGTATGGATTTCAATAATTTGAATGGATTCGAAAAGGATATTACAATATATTTCAATAAGAACATTAAAAAAAAAGTCAAGGGATTTTTTTTAACATTTTGGGGTATTTTTAAAAATTACAAAGAATTTTTAAATATTCTTAATTCACTTGATTTTTTTTTAATTCGCCAAGAATTTTTAGAAATTCCATTGTTTTTCTTCTTCTGATTTCTCGTGAAATTAATAATATCACTCCACTTTTACTGGAATCAATTACATTTTTCCGATTAAAAATTTGTTTTCCAAATTAATTTGAATTATTTTGAATTTAAATTGAATATAAAAATTTAAGAAAAAATTTCAAGGAATTTCAAAAGATTTTGAAGAATTTAAAAAGATTCTTAGGAATTTTTAATGCATTTCAATAATTTAAAGGGATTCCAAAAGGATATTTCAAAATATTGCAAGATGTTTTAATGATATTTAAAAAATGCCAAGAGATTTTTTTAAAGATTTTGAAATTTTAAAAATATTTTGGGGCATTTTACAAGATTCCAAGGAATTTTAAGGGATTTTAAGTGTATTTAAAAAAAATTCCACGTATTAAGAGCTTAAATGTTTTTAATATTTTTGAAGAAACTCAAAGGATTTAAAATATTTTAGATTGTTTAATAAGATTTTAAGGAATTAAAAAAAAATTCTGAATTTTTAAAAAACATTTCAATAATTTGAAGGGATTCCAAAAGGATTTAAAACATTTTAGGATATTTCAAAATATTCTGAGATATTTTTCAAGGATATTTAAAAAATGCCAAGGGATTTCAAAAGATTTTGAAATATTTTAGGGTATTTTATAAAATTCCAAGGATTTTAAAATTATTTTAAAGATTTTAAAGGTATTTTTTAAAATTCCAAGTAATTTAGATTATTTAAAAAGATTTCAGGGATTTTTGAAAACATTTTAAAGAATGTTTAATAGATTTAAAAAATTTGAAGGGATTCCAAAGGCAATTAACACATTTTAGAATATTTCAAAATATTGCAAGGAATTTTGAGGATATTTAAAAAAATTCAAGGGATTTCAAAAGATTTGAAATTTTTTAAATTTTGGGGTATTTTTAAAAGTCCAAGTAATTTAGATTTAAAAAGATTCCAGGGATTTTTGAAAACATAAAAAAAATTCCATCCTTTTATTTTCTGATTTCTCTAAAATTAACATCACTTTATTTTTAATGAAATCAATGAAATTTTTCCGATACAAATTTTTTGTACAATTCATTTGAATTTAAATTAAATACAAAAATAAGAAATTTTCAAGGGATTTCAAAAGAGTTCGAAGAATTTAAAAATATTCTTAGGAATTTTTAATAGATTTTAATATTTTGGAGGATTTCTAAAAGAAGAAAAAACTTTTTAGGATATTTCAAAATATTCCGAGGCATTTTAAGAAGATTTAGAAAAATTCGAAAGAATTGAAATATTTTTGGATATTTGAAACGATTCCAAGGGATTTCAGCATTTTTGAAATATTTGAAAGTGTTTTGAAAAATTTACATGAATTTTTTGTATGGATTTTAATAATTTGAAGGGATTCGAAAAGGATATTTCAGAATATTTCAAAATATTGCAAGGTATTTTAAGGGTATTTGAAAAGTGCCAAGAGATTTTTAAAAAGATTTTCACGAATTTTAAATATTTTAGGGTATTTTCAAAAATTCCAAAGAATTATTAAATATTTTTAATTAACTTGATTTTTTTAATTCACCAAGAATTTTTAGAAATTCCATGGTTTTTTTTCTTCTGATTACATTCTCGGATTAAATTTTTTTTCAAATTCTTTTGAATTTAAATTGAATACAAAATTAAAAAAAAAAATCAAGGGATTTCAAAAGATTTTGAAGAACTTTAAACGATTCTTAGAAATTTTAAATATATTTCAATAATTTTAAGGGATTCGAAACGGATATTTAAAGATATTTCAAAATATTGCAAGGTATTTTAAGAATATTAAAAAAATTCCAATGGATTTTTGAAAGATTTTCACGAATTTTAAATATTTTGGTAATTTTTAATAGATTTCAATAATTTGAAGGAATTTCCAAAAGGAGTTCAAACATTTTAGGATATTTTAAGGATATTTAAAGGAATTTTTAAAAAAGATTTTGAAGAATTTAAAATATTTTGGGGCTATTTATAAGATTCCAAGGAATTTTAAAGGATTTTAAAGTTGTTTTTGAAAATTCCAAGTAATTATTAAGAGCCTAAAAAATTCATGTATTTGTTAAGGATTTCAAAGGGTTTAAAATATTTTAGATTATTTAAAAAGATTTCAAGGAATTAAAAAAAATTTCGAAATTTCTTTTAAAAATTTCAATCATTTAAAGGGATTCCGGAAGGAATTGAAATTTTTTTGGGATATTTCAAAAATTCGCAAGGTATTTTAAGGATATTTTAAAAAATACAAGGGATTTCAAAAGATATTAAAGAATATTTAATCTTTTTGGATATTCTATAAAATTCCAAGTTGAATTTCCAAGTTGAAATTTTGATGATTCAAGTAAATTAAAAAGATTTTAAATATTTAAGATTATTTAAAAAGATTCCAAGGAATTTTTAATAGATTTCAATATTTTGAAAAAAATTCCAAAAGGAATTAAAACATTTTAGGATATTTCAAAATATTGCAAGGTATTTCAAGGATATTAAAAAAATTCCAAGGGTTTTCAAACGATTTTAAAGATTTTCGGGTATTTTTAAAATTCCAAAGAATTTTTTAATATTTTCAATTCACTTGATTTTTTTTTAATTCACCAAGAATTTTTAGAAATACTATCGTTTTTTCTGATTTCTCTGAAAATAATATCACTCCACTTTTACTGAAATCAATGAAATTTTTCAGATTTTACCATTTTTTCCCCCATTTCATTTGAATTCTTGTGAATTTAAATTGAATACAATTTTTTGTTAATTTCAAGGTATTTCAAAGGATTTGAAAGCATTTTAAATATAAATTTATTTTAATGTAATTATAAATTAAAATAAATATTTAAGTATTTTCAAACAATTTAAATAATTTGAAGAATTTCAAAGGATTTTAAACTCTCTTTGAATTATTAGGCATTTCATCAAATTCTGTTGAATTCCCTTTAAATTTTCTCAACTGATTTCAAACTTGCTAAATTCAATGAATATTTTCATATTTTTGGATTTTTTTTGCAATTCATTAAATTTTTTTAGTTTCTCTAAATTCACTCAATAGAGTTTTTTGGATTTAAAATTTTTGGTTCAATTCATCTGAATTATTTTGAATTCGAAAGAAATAGTCAGAAAAAAATGAGGGAATTTTAAAATTGAAATTTTGCAGCCATCCTGACTATATTAATCTAATTTTTTAGTTAAAATATCGAGTTTTCTTTTTTAAAAAAACTCCACTTTTCTGAAAATTTTAATCTCCATTTTCAATGAAACTGTTAGAAGTTTGTAATTTCCAAAAAGGAGTAAAATTTCTAGTGGAAAAAGGTGCCTTCTAATAGAATTTTAGTGACTATAATTTGATAAATTTCTTCGCGCCGAACTTTCTAAAATTGAAAGTTTATGACTACTGGAATGACAATTTTAGCGACCAATTATATTGTAAATAATTTTTTATTTATGACTAATTTAGAATCGAAGAAAATCAAATCTCTTTTTTTTTAATCTACTGAATTATTGATTCAGGTAGGAATTAATGTCGAGCCTTGCTCCGAGGTTTAAAATCAAAATGATTATAAGGTTCCTGTATCATAAATGTAAAATAGGTTTAAAAAGTGTACAAAATTATATTTTACACGAAAAGTACTCGGTGAAGGTTTTGTAAGGTTGGTAATTTTATTCCGTTACATTTGAATACTGTCTAATAAACATTATTTCCTGTTGAAATTTGTCTAACGTTTATTTAGAATAAGATTTTAAAGTGAAAAATATTTTTCCAGCATTCCAATTTTCCCCATATTTTATTTTTTCCAATCCAATCTAGGGATCCTCGAAAAAGACGATTTTTTTAAACAAAATACGTGAATATTTAACTAAAAAAGATAGATTTTCAACCAAAAATTGAATGTTTATATTTTCATTCGAGAATATTAATTTTCAATGAAAAAAAATATCTTCTACTAAAATGATGAGTCTTCAACCAAAAAGAATCTTTTTTTTTTACCAAGAAAGTCGAATTTTCAATTAAAAATAAGGTAAATTTTATATTTCAAACTAAGAGTGAAATAGTACATTTCTTTAATAAAAAAATCAATTTTCAACGAAATAGTTTAATTTTAAACTTGAAAATATAAATTAAAAAAAAATTTCTACTAAATTTTCAAGAAAAAAAGATGAATTTGCACTAAAATTTTGAATTTTGTCTACTGAAAAATGAATTTTTAACAAGTTGGTTGAAAGTCTAACCAAAAAGATCAACTTTTTACCAAAAAAGACAAATCTCTAACAAAATGTATGAATTTTTAACCAGAAAGATGAATTTCCAACGAAGATGATTTTTTTTTCTATCTAAAAGACAAATTTTCAACGAAATGAATAAATTTTCAGTCACAGAAAGAAATTTTTAACGAAAATGATTAATCTTTCAACGAAAAAAATAAATTTTCAAAAATAAACATTCATTTTCATACAAAATACGCAAAATACGAACAAAATACATTAATTTTCTACAAAATACGCGAAATTTGAACTAAAT
>NC_046661.1:150428404-150458065 GCF_010883055.1 Belonocnema kinseyi | reverse complement strand
CATTCATTTTCATACAAAATACGCAAAATACGAACAAAATACATTAATTTTCTACAAAATACGCGAAATTTGAACTAAATAGTTTAATTTTAAATTTAAAAAAAATTTCTACTAAATTTTCAAGAAAAAAAGATGAATTTGAACTAAAATTTTGAATTTTGTCTACTGAAAAATGAATTTGTAACAAATTGGTTAAAATTCTAACCAAAAATATCAACTTTTTACCAAAAAAGACAAATCTTTAACAAAATGTATGAATTTTTAACCAGAAAGATGAATTTCCAACGAAGATGATTTTTTTTTCTATCTAAAAGACAAATTTTCAACGAAATAAATAAATTTTCAGTCACAGGAAGAAATATTTAACGAAAATGATTAATCTTTCAACGAACAAAATAAATTTTCAAAAATTAACATTCATTTTCATACAAAATACGCAAAATACGAACAAAATACATTAATTTTCTACAAAATACGCGAATTTTGAACTAAATAGTTGAATTTTAAACTAAAAAAAGATTAATTTTCAACAAAAATGGAACATGTTAATTTTTAGTTATGGAAATTATGTTCAAACATCAAACAAAGAATTCAGAACAAAATAGATCAGTTTTTAATAAACAAAAAAGAATTTTTATCCAAAAAATGAATTCTCCAGGAAATAGTTGAAAATTCAAACCAAGGAAATAAATTTTAAATCAAGAATTTTAATGCTTCACGAAAAAGAGGCATTTTCCACTGAATACGTACATGAATTTTGAACAAAATAGTTTAATTTTTAAATTATAATCAATTTCCAACGAAAGAAATATATTAAAAAAAAAAAAAAATTATGTACCTTTCACCCAAAAATATGAATTTTCAGCTACATTAATTTTTAACAAAATAATTGCATTTTCAACTATAAATTATCACTTTTCAACTAAACAAAGAACGAGTTTTCAACAAAATATGATAACCAAGAAGATTAATTTTCTACCAAAAACACTAAATTTAACAAAATACAAGAATGACAAAAAAGATACATTTCGGGTTTCAATCTCGCACAAAACTACGAATTTTTGCGGACCTTCCTTGAATATTTTCAATTTAAAACATTATTTTTTAACCCAAAAAACCAAACTTTAAAAAAATAGTTCAATTTTCCAAACAGGATTAATTTTCGTTTAAAAAAGACGCATTTTAATAAAAATACCAGCATTTTCAACTAACAAAACTAACTTTTAAACACTGAATGGAATAGTTTTTTTCTCAATATTCCTATTTTCACGTATTTCATAAAGTTTCGACATGTTTATATATTATTATGTTATCTTCTTCCTCATTTTATTCTTCAAAATGGTAAATTTATTGTAAAATTTTGTTTAAAAGTTGCGCGCGCTTTTCATCACTTCTGGTTCCGGTTTAATTATAGCCAATCAAAACAGTGGAAAGTAGTGATGAAAAGCGCGCGATTTTCAAACTAAATTTTACAATAAATTTACCATTTTTAAAAATAAAATGAGGAAGAAGATAAACATAAAATATAAACATATCAAAACTGTATGAAATATATGAAAATAGAAATATTGAAAAAAAAACTATTCTATTCAGTGTTTAAAAGTTAGATTTGTTAGTTAAATTTAACTGTTCCATTTTTAGTTCAAAATTTATCTTTTTTAGCAGGACATTCTTTTATTTTATTGAAATTAGTGTTTTTTCGAGAAAAAAAATCTTCTTGGTTACAATATTTTATTCAAAACTCGTTCTTTGTTTGATTAAACGTTTTTTTAATGCAAATTTAATATTAATCGACATTTGGTTGAAAAGACCTTTTGTAGTTTATAATTCAATTACTTAGTTAAAAATTGATGTGTTTTGTCCAAAAATAATTTTTTATGGTAAAAGATTAATGTTCGTAGTTGAAAATTCATTTTTTTTGTGAAACATTCATAATTTTTATTAAAAATTTATGTTTTTGGTTAAAAATTAATTTATTTTCTTAAAAATTTGTCTTGTTTGTTTGAAAAAAAATTTGTAACTGAATTTTTAACTAATCTATGTTTGATTTAATATATACATTTAAAAAATTCAACTATTTTTTTGAAAACTCAAATATATATTTAGTTGAAAATGCATCTTTTTGGATGAAACATTAATATTCTCGTTGAAAAATGTATTTCTTTCGTTAAAAATTCAATTACTTCGTTTAAAATTCATTTTTTGGATAAAATTTTTTTTTTCCGTTCTGTTAAAAACTGAACTATTTTGTTAAAAATTCTCCGTTTGTTGGTTGAAAATAATTTCGATAACTAAAAATTAAGATCTTCACTTTTTGGTTGAAAATAATTATTTTTGAGTTGAAAAATTCAACTATTTGAATTAAAATCTATTCCGTTTTTGGTTAAAAAATTATATTCTTCAGTTGAAAATTTAGACTATTTGATTAAAAATTAATGTATTTTGACAAAAGTTAATTTTTTTGTTGAAAATTAATCTTCGTAGTTGAAATTTATCCTTTTCTTTGAAAACTCGTCTTTTTCTGGTAGAAAATTAATTTGTTTGGCGGAAAATTGATATTTTTGGTTATAAATTCAACTTTTTAGTTAAAGTTCCGTATTTTCGTTAAAAATTCATCTATTTTGTAAAAAAATAATCTTCGCGTTTGAAAATTCATCTTTTTTGGTATAATATTAATATCCTGTGTCTATTTGCTTTTTGGTTTAAAAATGATTCTTTTTTAGTTAAAAGTGTAATCGAAAAAAACAATTGGATTGAAAATTAATTTATTTTGTCAAAATTTAATTTTTTGTAGAAAATCAATCTACGTGGTTGAAAAATAATCTTCTTGGTTGAAATTGGTCTTTTTTGGTACAAAATTAATCATTCAATTGGAAATGCTTCTTTGTAGCTGGAAATTCTACTATTTGGTTAAAAATTCATTTTTTCGAGAGGAAAAATTCCTAATTTTGGTTGAAAATGAATCTTTTTGGTTCAAAATTTATAAACTTTGTTGAAGATTTAACTATTTTCTAGAAAATCAATCTCGTTGATTTTAATTACACCTTTTTCTTTAGAATTTGAACTATTTTAATTGAAAATATGTCTTTTTGAGTAAAAAATTTATCTTTCTTGTTGCAAATTCATTCATTTTGTTAAAAATTACTTTTTTTGTAGATAAAATTCAAAACTTTCGTTCAAATTCATCTTGTTGTTTAAAATTTCATCTATTTGGTTGATAAATCATCTATTGGGTTGAAAATTTATTTTATTACTTTTAACCAAATAAGTGAGTTTTCGACCAAGAAAAATATATTTTTTTTTACCAAAAAAAGACGATTTTTCAACAAAATAGATCAATTTTTAACTAAAAAAGATAAATTTTCAACCAAAAATGGAAAATTTATAGTTTTATTTAGAAAAATTCATTTTATACTCATATGTGATGAATCTTCAACCAAAACGATTTTTTTTGCCAAGAAAGTCGAATTTTGATCTAATAATAGGGTAAACTTTATATTTTAAACAAAAAGTGAAAGAGTATATTTCTTTAATAAAAAAATTAATTTTAAACCAATAATGGCGAATTTTCGACCCAATTGGTTCAATTTTAAACTTAATAAATATAAATTTTAAAAAATCTACTAAATCTTCAAGAAAAAAGATGAATTTGAACTAAAATTTTTAATTTTGTCTACAAAAAATAATTTTTATCCAAAAAATTAATTTTCCAGGAAATAGTTGAATATTCAAGCCAAGGAAATAAATTTTTAATCAATAATTTTAATGTTTCACCAAAAAGAGGCATTTTCCACTGAATACGTACATGAATTTTCAACAAAATAGTTTAATTTTCGAAATGTAAATTTTAAATCAAACATAAAATAGTTAAACATTAAGATAAAAACAAATGTTTCAAACAAGAAAAGACGAATTTTCAAAAAAATAAATCAATTTTCAACGAAAGAAATACATTTTTAATAAAAATTATGTACCTATCATCCAAAAATATGAATTTTCAACTACGAACCTTAATCTTTAAAAAAAAAAATTAATCTTGGAAAAAATACATTAATTTCTAACTAAATAATTGAACTTTCAACCATAAAATATCACTTTTCAACCAAATGTCGAACAATTAAATTAACATTTAAAAAAATTCCAATCACGCACAACAAAATACGCATTTTTGCGGACCTTCTTTGAAAATTTTCAATTGAAAAAATTATTTTTTGACCCAAAAAAAAACAATTAAGAAAATAGTTCAATTATCCTGACAGGATTAGTATACTTTCCGAGAATTCTCCGTTTCCACTAAAAATTAGAAAGTTTGTCTGTAAAATTCACTGTTCAAATTCATAATTTTTTTTCAACAATATCCCGTTTCAACTTAGAATTAGAATTCATTATTTAAAAAAATTCTCTGTTCCAGCTCAGAATTTATTTAAGTTATAAAATTCCCTGTTCCAAGACAGAATTTTGTTCCTTTTCGAAAATTTCCAATACTAGCTCAGAATTTTTTTAAATTTGAAAATTCCCGGTTCCAAGTAAAAATTATTAATATTATTCTGGACAAATTCCAGTTGCAACTATAAATTTGTAAAAAATTAAAAATTCAGGGTGTCCGTTTTAATCAAAGAAGAAAATTTAATATTTATCATTTACATGTTGTTTCACATTTTTTCAACTTTTAAATTATCTTAAAAATTTCTAAACATCTTTGAAAATGATTCGAATTTTTTCTAAAATTTTTCGTAACAATTTCTTTAAAATTCTGCCAAATAAAATAAATTTTCTTAAAACCTAATTCGTTTATTTTTGATAACGTTGTAAATCTTTTTAAAATTAAAAAAAATATTATTTTAAAAATAATTTTTCAAAATACAAAATTTCTTCAGCTTTTATGTTTCCTAAAATTTAATTTTTTAATTTATATATTTTTATAGAATTTTAATCAATTTAATTTTGAAGGCTTAAAAGTTTTTTAAAATTATATTAAATTATATTTTGAAGGCTTGAAAGTTTAAAAAATTTCATTTCAAAATATTATACTTTCAAAATATTTCTACAAACTTCAAAAATATCTGGAAGATTTAATAGCAATTTTTAAAATTTAATTATTATAATGTAAAATCTTGATATCTTGTTATATAATAATTATTATATAATATAAGATTTTACATTATAATAATTAAAATTAACAATTAAAAAAAAAATGCCATTAAATCTTCCAGATATTTTTGAAATTTGTAGAAATATTTTTAAATTAAAATTTTTTAAACTTTTAAGCCTTCAAAATTAAATTGATTAAATTATAAAAATCTATAATAAATGAAAAAAAAATTTTCCAGCATTTATTTTTCCTAAAATTTAATTTTGAAGGCTTAAAACTTTCAACAATTATATTAAATTGTATCTTGAAGACTTAAAAGTTTTAATATATTTCAATTTAATTTTGAAGGCTTTAAAGTTTAAAAAAATTTTTTTCAAAATATTTGTACCAAGTTAAAAAATATCTGGAAGATTTAATGTCAATTTTGTTAATTTTTAATTTTGATTATTATAATGTGAAATCTTGATATCTTGTGATATAATCATTATTTTATCACAAAATATCAAGATTTCACATTATCATAATTCAAATTAAAACTTTTAAAAATTGCCATTAAATCTTTTAGATATTTTTAAAATTTGTAAAAATATGTCGAAATTAAATTTTTTTAAAACTTTTAAGCCTTCAAAATAAGAATTTTTTTAATTCTATAAAAATCTATAAATTCTATAATAAATGGAACAAATTTCTTCCGCATTTTAAAAGTTTAAAAAATTTTCATTTAAAAATATTTCTACAAATTTTGAAAATATCTGGAAGATTTAATGGAAATTTAAAAAAATTTTAATTTTTAATATTATAATGTGAAATCTTGTGATAAAATCATTATTTTATCACAAGATATCAAGATTTCACATTTATCATAATTCAAATTAAAAATTTTTAAAATTGCCATTAAATTTTCCAGATAATTTTGAAATTTGTAGAAATATTTCGAGGTTAATTTTTTTTTAATTTTTAAGGCTTCAGAATATAATTTAATATAATTTTTAAAATCTTTTAAGCCTTAAAAATTAAATTTATGAAAAGTAAAACTTTTAAGCCTTCAAAATATAATTCAATATAATGTTTAAAACTTTGAAGCCTTCAAAATTAAATTTATTAAAATTTTATTAAAATTCTACAAAAATCTATAATAAATGAAAAAAATTTTCAGCATTTATTTTTCCTAAAATTTAATTTTTAAGGCTTAAAACTTATAAAAATTATATTAAATTGTATGTTGAAGACTTAAAAGTTTTAATATATTTCAATTTAATTTTGAAGGCTTTAAAGTTTAAAAAATGTTTATTTCAAAATATTTCTATAAAGTTCAAAAATATCTGGAAGATTTAATGTCAATTTTGATAATTTTTAATTTTGATTATTATAATGTAAAATCTTGATATCTTGTGATATAATCATTATTTTATCACAAAAAATTAAGATTTCACATTATCCTAATTCAAATTAAAAACTTTAAAAATTGCCATTAAATCTTCCAGATAATTTTGAAATTTGTAGAAATATTTCGAAGTTAAATTTTTTAAAACTTTTAAGCCTTCAGAGTATAATTTAATATAATTTTTTAAAACTTTTAAGCCTTCAAAATTAAATTTATTAAAATTTTATGAAAATTCTATAAAAATCTATAATAAATGCAAGAAAAATTTTTTTCAGCATTTATTGTTCCTAAAATTTAATTTTGGAGGCTTATAAGTTTAAAAAATTTTTATTTCAAAATATTTCTATATAATTAAAAAACATCTGGAAGATTTAATGTCAATTTTGTTAATTTTTAATTTTGATTATTATAATGTGAAATCTTGATATCTTGTGATATAATCATTATTTTATCACAAAATATCAAGATTTCACATTATAATAATTCAAACTAAAATTTTTTAAACTTTTAAGCCTTCAAAATTAAATTGATTAAAATTCTATAAAAATATATAAATTTAAAATAAATTAAAAAATTAAATTTTAGGAAAAATAAATGCCGAAGAAATTTGTTCTATTTATTATTATTAAATTATTGAATAATTATTCAGATAACATAAATGTTATTTTAACCAATACGCCTATAATTTGTAGAAAAAAATCAATTAAACAAGTTTGTTAAAAAGTCATAATTTTTGGAATAGGATACATTTTTAATGATATAAATTCTTTATTAAGAAAACGAATATAAAACCAAACAAAAGATGAATTTTCAATCATATAGTTGAATTCTTAACTGAAAAGACCATTTTAAAACAAAAGAACTCAAACAATAAAATTTTCAATCATTTTCAATATTTATTAAAAAAAAATTTATAATACAACTATAAATGAAAAATAAAAATTCAATAAAGAAATTGTTCTTATTCTTAATTAAAAAATTACAAATTCATTAGTTTGAAAATGAAATATTTTGGACTGAAATTATATTTGAAATATAATAAAAGTTTTTCTTTATTATACGCTTTAAAATTAAAAATCTGAAATAGAAAATTTTTTAATTCAAAGATTTTCGAATTACGCATTCTGAACTGCATAACATCATAATTTAAAAAAAGATTAAAATTAAACTAAATATTAAAAAAAAAGTTAAAATCAAAGTTGGGAGGAAATTTTTTTTCTCGAAAAATTTGTAAAATTCCCGGTCCAGCGTTAACCCTCTTAATGTATAAATAAAAAAAAAGTTATTCAAAATTTCTATTTTGTATTAAAAATGATTTTTTCCTTAAAAAGGAAAAAGTACACGCTAATTAAAATAAACTGTCAAAATAAAGGATTTTGGGTATAAGAAATGGAAAAGATAATTTAAAAATAAATCGGCAATAGTTTATTGAAGTACATTATCGTCACCATCATCAATATGAAAATGATGTACGAGGCATTAAAAGTAATTTCCAAAAAGACAATTTTGGAAATTATCGCTCTTGCTATTTACAATTTTAATTCCAGGTGTAAACACCTAACCGCTTTTTACAACTGATCATCTATGAATTATCTAAAAGTTCAAAAAATCAATGATTTAAAAAAATATTCTACAAAAACAGATCATTTTCTTGAGATTTCTAGAAAAATAAAGATCGATTACTTTTCCGAATTATAATTATAAAAAATAAATAAATTTAATAAAGTTCTATTTAAATTTGTTAAATTTCTTTAAAAAACGAAAATTTATATGTGATTAGTTGTATAGCATTAAATAATAATAATAATCAGTGTAAATAAAAAATGATCAATGAAAAGTTCGACGGCAGGATTTTCATGTTTGCGCAAATGACTAAAACAATTAAAAAGGTTAAAAAAATAAGTTCTTAAATTTTAGATTATAGAATGAAGTCTTTTTGTTATAAAAATACTATTTTGCATTCTTTTTTCTTTGTTAATAAGTTAGAATATAAATATATTTTAGGGACTTTGCGTCAATTCAGGTACATTTCGTTAATTTAATTAGATTAATTGTTATTATTTTTTTTCGATTTCGTGTCGAATGATGGTGCTTTAGTCATTTGTTTTTCGTTTTTAAAAATAAATGATAATTTGTAAATTAAAGTATTTTATACGAACAGCTGGAACAGGATGAAAGTTCACGACCACTTCCAAGTTTTATGACTTCGTCTTCGGCTGCGTTGATCTGACGATTTTCATAACGTCGCTACAATAAATATTTAATTGACAATACATTTTCACAATATTTATACATATTTCGTTTAAAAAAATTTCTAATTAGAAAAAACAATTGCAGCGATTTAGTAGTTCAATTTTAGGGAAAAAGGGACAAATAATTAATTGATTAATAATAAATAATAAATTAAATAAAAATAATAAAAAATAATAATTAATTATTTAAAGGGATAAATAATTTTTAACTAAAAGGATGCATTTTCAACTAAAGAAAATCATTTTTAACTGAAAGAGAACAATTTTCAACCAATAGGATGAATTTTCAAACAATAATAATAATTTTCTATTAAAAAAACGAATATAAAGCTAAAAAAAAACAAATTTTCAATCAAAAGGAATATTTTTCTACTAAAAAAGACTCATTTTCAGTGAGAAATGGAACATTTAAATTATCAGGTGAAGGAAAAAATTAAATTTCAACGAATTTTCAAACAAATATTTAATTTTAAAACAAAACAAATGAATTTTCAATTAAAAATAATAAATTTTAACCAACAAGAGAATAAAAATGTTCAAAAAACTTTAGTGTTTAAACAAAAAGATGAATTTTAAAATAATTATATTAATTTACTATAAAAAAAGGTCAATTTTCAATAAAAAGAATAATTCTCTATTAGAAAAGTAATCCATTTTTAACCATATAGTTGAATTATTAACTAAAAAAAGATAAATTCTTAACAACAACAAAAAAACAACTAATATTTCAAAAAAGTAAAATGATTAACCACAAATATAAATTTTAAAACAAGGAGATTAATTTTCTATTAAAAACACGAATATAAAGCTAAAAAAAGCAAATTTTCAACAACATAAAAATATTTTTCTACTAAAAAAGATAAATTTTCAGACGAAGGAAAATTGAAAAATTGAAAATTAAACGAATAACTCTCTATTAAAAAAGAAATTAATTTTCACACACATAGTTGAATTATTAACTAAAAAAGATCAATTTTCACCAACCAAAAAAAAAAAAACAACTAATATTTAAAAAAAGTTAAATATGTAACCAAAAATATAAATTTTAAAACACAAGATTAATTTTCGATTAAAACGACGAATTTAAAACTAAATAAATCAATTTTCAACTGAAGAAAATAATTTTTCTACTAAAAAAGATCAATTTTCTGTAAGCAATGGAACAGTTAAATTTTTAGGTGAAGGTAAAAATTAAATTTCATCTTAAAAAACGAATTAATTTGTAAACAAACATTTAATTTTATAATAAAATAAATGAATTTTCAATTGAAAATAATAAATTTTTACCAATAAATGAACCAATTTTTCAACAAAAAAACTTCAATGTTCAACTAAAAAGATAAATTTTAAAATAATGAAATTAATGTGCTGCTAATATTAAACTAAAAAAGGTCAATTTTCACTAAAAAAAAAATAATTTTTTTCCTTGTTTAGTTCTTTGTTAGTTAAACTAATTTTCGAACAAATATTTAATTTTTTAACAAAAGAAATAAATTTTAAATTAAAAATAATAAACTTTACCAACACAAGAACTAATTTTTTTTTAAAACTCCAGTTTTTAACCAAAAACATGAATTTAAAAACAATGAAATTAATTTTCTATTAAAAAGACGTATATAAAACTAAAAAAGATTAATTTTCAACCAAAAGGATGAATATTCAAACAATAATAATAATTTTCTATTAAAAAAACGAATATAAAGCTAGAAAAAAACAAATTTTCAATCAAAAAGAATATTTTTCTACTAAAAAAGACCCATTTTCAGTGAGAAATGGAACATTAAAATTTTCAGGTGAAGGAAAAAATTAAATTTCAACGAATTTTCAAACAACTATTTAATTTTAAAACAAAACAAATGAATTTTCAATTAAAAATAATAAATTTTTACCAACAAGAGAACAAATTTTTCAAAAGCCTTTAATGTTTAAACAAAAAGATGAATTTTAAAACAATTATATTAATTTACTATAAAAAAGGTCAATTTTCAATAAAAAGAATAATTCTCTTTTAAAAAAGTAATTCATTTTCAACCATATAGTTGAATTATTAACTAAAAAAAGATAAATTCTTAACAACAACAAAAAAGGAACTAATATTTCAAAAAAGTTAAATGTTCAACCAAAAATATATCAATTTCCAAACAATAGGATAAATTTTTCAACAATGATATTAATTTTCTATTAAAAACACGAATATAAAACTAAAAAAAAGCAAACTTTCAATCAAAAGGAATATTTTTCTACTAAAAAAGACTAATTTTCAGTGAGAAATAGAACATTTAAATTTTAAGGTGAAGGAAAAAATTAAATTTCAACTTAAAAACGAATTTTCGAACAAATATTTAATTTTAAAACCAAAGAAATTAATTTTTAACAAAAAAATGTATATATTGACCAAAAAAATCATTTCAAAGAAGTTTAATGTGTAACCAAAAAGATTAATTTTAAAACAATGAAATTAATTTTCTATTAAAAGGACAATAAAAAAAACTCAATTTTCAACCAATAGGATGAGCTTTCAATTATATTAATTTACTATAAAAAAATATATATGCAACTAAAAAAGGTCAATTTTCAATCAAAACGGATAATTCTCTATTAAAAAAGAAATTAATTTTCAAACACATAGTTGAATTATTAACTAAAAAAAGATCCTTTTTCACCAACCAAAAAAAAACACAAGATTAATTTTCGACTAAAAAGACGAATTTAAAATTAAATAAATCAATTTTAAACTGAAGAAAATAATTTTTCTACTAAAAAAGATCAATTTTCTGTGAGCAAAGGAACAGTTAAATTTTTAGGTGAAGGAAAAAATTAAGTTTCAACTCAAAAAATGAATTAATTTGCAAACAAATATTTTATTTTATAACAAAATAAATGAATTTTCAATTAAAAATAATAAATTTTTACCAATAAAAGAACCATTAAAAAAAACGTCAATGCTTAACAAAAAAGATAAATTTTAAAATAATGAAATTAATTTGCTGCTAATATTAAACTAAAAAAGGAAAATTTTCACTAAAAAAAAATAATTTTTTTCTACCAAAAAAATATGCATTTTTAACCTTATTGTTAGATTTTTTACTTTTTTCGAACTTTTCGTTGTTGAAAATATATATTCTTTAGTTGAAAATTTATTTCTATTGTTTCAAAATTGCATTATTTTGTTGAAAATTCGTTTTTTTCTTTGTTTAGTTCTTTGTTAGTTAAACGAAATTACGAACAAATATTTAATTTTATAACAAAAGAAATTAATTTTCAATTCAAAATAATAAATTTTTATCAACAAAAGAACTAATTTTTTTTTAAACTTCAGTTTTTAACCAAAAACATGAATTTTCAAACAATGATATTAATTTTTTATTAAAAACACGAATATAAAGCTAAAAAAGAAGCAAATTTTCAATCAAAAAGAATATTTTTCTACTAAAAAAGATCAATTTTCGGTAAGAAATGGAAGTTAAATTTTCAGGTGAAGGGAAAAATTAAATTTCAACTTAAAAACAAATTTTCGAACAAATATTTAATTTTAAAACAAAAGAAATGGATTTTCAATTAAAAATAACAAATTTTCACCAACAAAAAAAAATAATTTTTCAAAAAACTTCAATCTTTAAACAAAAAGATTAATTTTAAAACAAGGGGATTAATTAACAAAAAGATTAATTTTAAAACAAGGGGATTAATTTTCAAATGAAAAGACGAATTGAAAACAAAATAAATCAATTTTGAACTAAAGAGATTAATTTTCAACTAAAAAACATCAATTTTCAATCTGCAGGATGCATTTTCAAACAATTATATTAATTTTTTATCAAAAATAAAAATATAAAACTAAAAAAGATGATTAAAAAAACCGAGTTTAAAAAAAAAGTTCAGTGTTCAATCAAAAAGATGAATTTTCAAAAAAAGAGATTAATTTTCCACTGAAAAGGCGAATTTAGAGCCAAAAAAGGTCCATTTTGAACCAAAAATAGAATATAAAACTAAAAAAAGATGAATTTTCAACCGAAAAAAACCCATTTTATAACAAAAAAAAATATGAATTTTCAATCATGCAATTGAATTCTTAACTAAAAAAGATAAATTTACACCCAGAAACGGAAGTTAAAATTTCAGGTGATAAAAAAAAATTTCAATTAAAAAAAATACAGCGAATTTTTAAACAAAAGAAATGAATTTTCAACTAAAAGAGATACATTTTCACCAAGGAAAAAAAAAATTTTTTTTTTAAAGTGAAATGTTCATCCAAAAAGATGAATTTTTCAAACAGCGAGATTAATTTTCTATTAAAAAGAAAATTTTAAAACAAAGTAACTCTATTTTCAACAAAAGAGATTCAATTTTGACCAAAAAATATAAATTTTCCAACAATGATATTAATTTTCTATATTAAAACAGGAATATAAATTAAAAAAGGTAAATTTTCAATCAAAAGGAACAATTTTCTACTAAAAAAGATCAATTTGCTGCCAGAAATTAAACAGTTAAATTTTCAGGTGAAGGAAAAAATTCAATTTTAACTTGAAAAACGAATTTTCTTAAAATTATTTTATATTAAAATCAAATAAATAAATTTTCAACTAAAAAAGATAAATTTTCACGAATAAAAAAAAATAGTTTTTCAAAAAAGTTCAATGTTTCACCAAAAATATGAAAACAAAAAACAAAAATGTTGAGTTATCCGTTAAAAATTTAAATCTTGACCACAGAATAATCGGATTTTCAGAAAAAGTTTAAATTTTGGGTAAATAGTTGCTTTTCATAAAAAAAAGAAGTTTTTAATTAAACAGCTGAATTTTTAACCAAATAAATACATTTTAAATTAAAATGATGAGTTTTCAATAAAAAAAAATTAATTTTCAATGAAAGAATTTATTTTTCAACCAAATAATTTTATTTGTAACCTAAAAGATGAATTTTGAACTGAAATGACGAATATTTAATTGGAATATTTGAATTTTCATACAAAAAGAATAATTTTTAACTAAGAAGATTAACTTTTAAAGAAAAAAAAAATCATTTTCTAGCAGAAAAGTATTTTTTTAAAAACAAAATATGTGAATTTTCAATGAAATAAATTAATTTTGAATTAATAAAGATAAATTTACATCCAAATTGTTAAATGTGGAACCAGAAAAGGTAAATTTTTAATTTAAAGTGGAACGGTTTAATTTTTAGTTGAAAAAATTAATATACCTACCAAAAAGATTAATTTTCAGCCAAAAAGATTAATTTCCTACAAATTATATGGATTAAAAAAAAAGTTAAATTTTCTTTTAATAATAGATACAATTTCAACTAAAAATAAAGTATTTAAATTTTCCGTTTCAAATATAATTCATGACTAAAGAAAAATAGAATTTTTAGAAAAATAGTTAAATTAATGGTAAAAAATGCCTCTTCATCAAAAAAAAAATCAAGTTTTTAATCAAATCGGTGAATTTCTAACCGAAGAAATAAATTTTTAATTAAAATGATGAAGCTTCAATCAAATAAAATAATAATTTTCAAACAAAAGAGTTTATTTTTCAATCAAGTAAATTTATTTCTAACCTAAAAGATAAATTTTTAAACAAGGAGATTAAATTATCAAAGAAAAAAAAATCCTACCAAAAAAGTCCATTTTTGAACAAAATACGTTTAGAATTTAATTATTAAGAAACAAAAATCGGATTTTCATAAAAATAATTAAATTTTCGGTACACAAATTTCTTTTCATCCAACGAAAAAAACAAGTAATGCACAAGTAATGCATTTTTAAATAAATTGATGAATCTTTAATAAAAAAAATTAATTTCCAAAGAAAGAATTTATTTTTCAACCAAATAATTTTATTTCCAACCTAAAAAATGAATTTTCAACTAAAATGATGAATATTTGACAGGAATGTTTGAATTTTTAACCAAAAAGAGGAATTTTGAATCGTCAAAATCAATTTTCTATAAATCATATGAATTTTCAAAAAAAAAACTTTAATTTTTAAATAAAAAATATCAATTTTCAACCAAATCGTTGAATTTTCATCCAAAAAGGTCAAATTTTAACCAAAAAAATAGAATAGTTGAATTTTCCGATAAAAATGTAATTCTTGATAAAAAAATTCGGATTTTCAGAAAAATAGTTAAACTTTTGATTTAAAAAATCCCTTTTCATCCCTAGAAAAAAAAAAGGTTTTAATCAAATAGCTCATTTTCCAACCAAAGAGATAAATTTTTAATTAAAACAATGAATGATTAATAAAAAATATTAATCTTCAACAAAAGGATTTATTTTTCAACCAAGAAAATTTATTCCCAAACTAAACGGTGAATTTTCAACTGAAATGATAAATATTTAACCGGAACTTTTAAATGTTTAACCAAATAGAAAAAATTTTAAACAAGAAGATTAACTGTCAAAGAAAAAAAATTATTTACTACCAAAAAAAATCGATTTCTTGAACAAAACAGGTGAATTTTCATTCAAAAAAGATAAAATTTTAAAACAAAAATAGAATTGTTGAATTTCCCGGTAAGAATTTAATTTTTAACAAACAAAAATCGGATTTTGAGAAAAATATTTAAATTTTCGGTAAAAAAATTCCTTTTCATCCAACAAAAAAAATTTGTTTCGTAAAATAACTCATTTTCCAACCAAAGAAAAGCATTTTTAAATAAACTGATGAATCTTTGATGAACAAAATTAATTTTCAACCAAATAATTTTATTTCCAATCTAAAAGATGAGTTTTCAACTAAAATGATGAATATTTGATTGAAATGTTTGAATTTTCAACTAAAAAGAGGAACTTTGAATCAATAAGATCAATTTTCTACAAAAAAAAAAATGATGAATTTTACATAAAATGATAAAATTTCAACCAAGAATCAAATATTTTAATCTTTCAGTTAAACATCTAATTTTTAACAGAAAAAGAAATCAGATTTTCAGGAAAATAGTTCAATTTCCAGTTAAAAAACTAAAATGATGAATATTAAACTGAAGTTTTTTCATTTTCAACCAAACAGAAGAATTTTTAAACAAGAAGATTAAATTTCAAAGCAAAAAAATAATAATTTTCTACCAAAAATGTCGATTTTTTAACAAAATACGTGAATTTTTAATGAAATAAATAATTTTTTCAATTAAAAAAGACAAATTTTATTCGAAATTGTTACATGTTAAACTAGAAAAGGTCAATTTTTAAATTCTATAAAAAAAGACGAGTTTTCCACAAATTACATGAATTTTCAAAAAAAAAGTTAACTTTTTAAATAAAAAATATCAGCATAAAGTAGAATACTTAAATTTTCCGTCAAAATATAATTCTTTGCCCAAAAAAAATCGGATTTTTAGAATAATAGTTAATTTTTTAGTTGACAAATTCTTTTTCGTCTAAAGAAAAAACAAGTTTTTAATCCAATAGCTCATTTTCCAACCAAAGAAATTAATTATTAAATAATTATTAAATTATTAAAATGATAAATCTTCAATAAAAAAACATAATTATCAAAAAAAAGTTTATTTATCAAACAAGTAAATTTATTTGCAACCTAAAAAATGAATTTTCAACTAAAATGATAAGTATTTATTAACTGAAATATTTGTATTTTCAACTAAAGAGAAGAATTTTTAAAGAAGGAGATTAACTTTCAAATGAAAAATCATTTTCTATCAAAAAAGTCGTTTTACAACAAAATATGTGAATTTTCAATTCAATAAGATTAATTTTCTACAAAATACATGGATTTTCAAAGAAAAATTGAATTTTTGAATAAAACATAGCAATTTTCAACCAAAGTTGAATTTTCATTAAAAAAAAAGATACAATTTCAATCAAAAATAAAGAAGTTGAATTTTCAACAAAAAAGAAGAATTTTTAAACAAGAAGATTAATTTTCAAAGAAAAAAAATCATTTTCTAACAAAAAAAGTCAAATTTGTACCAAAAAAGGTTTTTTTTTTTTTAAAACAAAACATGTGAATTTTCAACGAAATAAATTAATTTTCAATTGAAAAAAGATAAATTTACATCCAAATTGCTCAATTTTAAAT
This sequence comes from Belonocnema kinseyi, assembly GCF_010883055.1. NCBI lineage: Eukaryota > Metazoa > Arthropoda > Insecta > Hymenoptera > Cynipidae > Belonocnema > Belonocnema kinseyi. Next base: position 150,441,299 of record NC_046661.1, on the reverse strand, counting down.
AGGAAAAGGTTAATTTTTAACCGAATAGAGAGCGGTTTCATTTTTAGTTGAAAAAATTCACTTTCAACTAATAACATTAATTTTATACAAAAAATACGAATTTTCCACAAATTTCATAATTTAAAAAAAAATAGTTAATTTTTAAATGAAAAATATCAATTTCAAATTGAATAGTAGAATTTTTATCCAAAAAAGAAACAAAATGATCATTTTCCAACCAAAGAAATAAATTTTTAATTCAAATCACGAATCTTCATTAAAAAAAAAATAATTTTCAACAAAAGAGTTTATTTTTCCACAAGTAAATTTATTTCTTACCTACAAGTGCATTTTCAATTAAAAAGATGAATTTTTCAAAAAGAGATTGACTTTCAAATAAAAAAATCACCTTCTATCAAAAAAGTAGTTTTTACAGCAAAATATATGAATTTTCAATTAAAAAGATAAATTTACATCAAAATTGTTGAATTTTGAACCAGAAAATGTCAATTTTTAACTCAAAGTGAAAGATTTAATTTTTAGTTTAAAAAATTAACTTTCAACTAAAATGTGAAATTTGCAATTAAAATTATGAATATTCAACTGGAAAAGTTGAATTTTATACCTACCAAAAAAAAAAGAGTCAATAAGATTAATTTTCTACAAAAAAAGATGCATTTTCCACAAATTACATGAATTTTTAAAAAACTAGTTCAATTTTTAAATAAAAAATAACAAATTTCGACCAAATAGTTGAATTTTCATTGTAAAAAGATCAAACTTCAGCTAAAAATTGAATATTTGAATTTTTCGTTTAAAATCTAATTCATAACTAAAGAAAAATCGGATTTTTACAAAAACTTAAATTTTTAGTAAAAAAAATTCCTTTTCACCCAAAGAAAAAAAAACCAGTTGTTAATCAAATAGCTGAATTTCCAACCAAAGATATGAATTTTTAATTAGAATGATGGATCTTCAATAAACAAAAAATTAATTTTCAACAAAAGAGTTTATTTTTCAACAAAGTAAGTTTATTTGCAATCTAAACGATGAATTTTTAACTAAAATGATAAATATTTAACTGGGATTTTTTAATTTTCAACCAAATAGAAGAAAAATTAAACAATGAGATTTTCTTTCAAAGAAAAAAATCATTTTCTATCCAAAAAGTCGATCTTTTTAAAGAAAATACATGAATTTTCAACGAAAATAAATGAATTTTCTTATCAAAAATACAAATTTATTGTTCATTTTTATATTAACATGAAATGGTTTAAGTTTTAGTTGAAAAAATTAATTTTCAACTAAAATTATGAATCTTGAACTGGAATAGTTGAATTTTACTTACCAAAAGATCAAATTTCAATCAATAAGATTAACTTTCTACAAAAAAGATAATTTTTTAAACAAACAGGTGAATTTTTAAATGAAAAATATAACTTATCAACAAAATCGTTCAATTTTTATTAAAAAAAGATGACATTTCAACCAAAAATAGAACAGTTGAATTTTTCGGTAGAAATTTAATTATTAACAAAAGAAAATCGATTTTTCAAAAAAAAAATAGATAAATTTTCAGTAAAAAAAATTCCTTTTCATCCAAAAAAGAATTTATTTTCCAACCAAATAATTTTATTTGCTACCAAAAACTGAATTTTCAACCAATAAGATTAATTTTTCCAGAAAAAAGACGATTTTTCTACAAATTACATAGATTTTCAAAAAATTGGTGAATTTGCATAAAAAAAATAAAATTTTAACCAAAAATAGAATAGTGGAATTTTTCAGTTAAAAATCTAATTTTTAACAATAAAAAAAACGGATTTTCAGAAAAATATTTAAATTTTCGGTACAAAATTCCTTTTACTCCCAAAAAAAAAAATGTCGAACAAATAGCTCATTTTTCAACCAAAGAAATGAATTTTTAATTAAAATGATGAATCTTTAAAAAAAACGTTAATTTTTAGCTAAAGAATTTATTTTCCAGCCAAAAAATTTTATTTCCTACAAAAAAAATTAATTTTCAACCAATAAGATTAATTTTTTCAGAAAAAAGACGATTTTTCTACAAATTATATAGATTTTTAAAAAACTGGTGAATTTACATCCAAAAAAGATAAAATTTTAACCAAAAATAAAATAGTTAAATTTTTCAGTTAAAAATCTAATTTTTAACAAACAAAAAAAAACGGATTTTCAGAAAAATAGTTAAATTTTCGGTAAAAAAATTCCTTTTACTCCCAAAAAAAAAATGTCAAACAAATAGCTCATTTTTCAACCAAAGAAATGAGTTTTTAATTAAAATTATGAATCTTCAATAAAAAAAAATAATTTTCGACAAAAGAGTTTTTTTTCAACCAAACAAATTTATTTCTGGACAAAAAGATAAATTTTTAACTGAAATTATGAATATTTGACAGGAATACTTGAAATTTTAATAACAAAAAATAAGATTTTTTAAGCAAGGAGATTAAATTTCAAAGAAAAAATTTTTTTTACGAAAAAAGTAAATTTTGTAACAAAATTTGTATATTTTCGACGAAATAATAAATGAATTTTCAATTTAAAAAGACAAATTTATGCAAAAATTGTTATATTTTCAATTATAAAAGGTATAATATTTGAATTTTAAATTAAAAATTTAATTCTTAACTACAAAAAAATTAGATTTTGAGAGAAATAATTAAATTCTCTGCTGGAATAGTTAAGTTTTTAGTTGAAAAATTGATTTTCAACTAGTTGTATTAAAAAAAGTAAAACGGTAAACTCCCATCGAAAAATTAAAAAAAAAATCATATTATGATTCAGAAATATAAATATAAAAATTACATATAAATATAAAAATATATAAAATAAATATAAAGAAATATAAAGAAATATACAAATTAAAATTATTTAATTAAAAAAAATTAAATTCAATATTTTTACTTGAAATATTAGAAATTGGAAGCGTTTACAATTTGAATTTTAATAAAAGTATTGTGATTAAAAGAATTTCCCCCCCCTATTTTGTGGACAAATTTCCTTATTCCTCCCGTTTTTAGACGATTTTGGCCTTTTCATATTGTTCATTTGCATCTAAAAAATTAATTTATCCTTCAGATTTAGTTTCTCAATACAAAAATGAAGAAATAAATAATTTCAGAATTATTAAAAATTGTTAATATAAAAAAGAATCAAAAACTGGTAAAAAAAAGGGTCAAAATTCTCGATTTTACTTTTTTTTTTTTTAATTTAAGGAGGAAAAAAAGGGGAAAATTTCGATTTTTTTAAATACCTTTAGTTCTGAGGCAAGAGAGAAAAATATCGAATCGATGTTTGTATTTTCTTTGGCTGAAGTTTCGACGACACTCAAAACTTCAGGGAGATATTCGCAAACAGCATCAGCTTCTGCTTTTTCCACTTCTCTCGAGTCTTCCAAATCATTTTTGTTGCCTAAGATTACATTTATTTAATTATTTCTAAAATATATTCAGATTTTTCCCCTAATTTCTGTACAATATCACTTTTTTCAAAATAAAATTAAAAGATATAAAAAAAAGCTCACCGACTAAAATTAATAAAACGTGAGACGAAGCGTATCTGCGAACTTCTTCAACCCATCGCTGAAGATTTAAAAACGTAGAACGCTTCGTAATGTCGTAAACTAAAAGAAATTTATCAGTTTAAAAATAAATTTAAAAACCATTAAAAAATTAATAATTTATTGATATGGACTTGAAATAAATTTAAATTTTGTATTTGCTATTTAAATAAATAAAAAATCGAATCTATGCAACAGATAAAATTAATTAAAGTAAAAAACAATATAATTTTTAATAAATTAAAACTTTAATTACCTACGATGACACCATTAGCAGATCTGTAGTAACTTTGAGTTATAGTTCGAAACCTTTCTTGGCCAGCTGTGTCCCAGATTTGCAGCTGTTAAACAATTATTTTTAGTATTTAATTAACTTGTTTTGTAAAGTGAAATAATTATTTTTAATAAAGATAATTTTATTTTTATTTTTAATTCATTAAAAGAATGTTAAGGTTTTATAGTTTGCAGGTTTATTAATTATTTAAACTTGTCTCAATATCACTAGTTTTCACAATTTTTAATTTTAATAACAAATAGATATTTTTAAAAAAGGTATCTTATTACATTCAAAGGGGAGTTTTCATAACAATAGGGGACAAAAACTAATTTTTTAAGCACTTTGAGTGTTAATAAATTATAATTTTATGATTTAATAATAATAAATAATAAATAATAATATAACTAATCATAATTTTCAATTAAAAAAAAAAAAAATATCGATTTTTTTTGGGCTATAGAAATTTCAGGTTCGACAATTTCAACTTTTGGAAAAAATGCAAAAAAATTTGCACTTTCAAAAAATTCTAAATTAGGCGAAATACTTTTAAAATAAAAGGATAAATTTTCAAACAGCGAGTACATAAAAAATGAATTTTTAACCAAAAATGGAATGGTTATTATTCCAAAAAATAATAATTATTAATTTCAACCAAAAAATAATAATTTTCAGTAAAAAACCAACGAATTATCAAGCAAAGAAATTAATTTTTAAAAAGAAAAAGATCAATTTGAAAAAAAGAGTTTAATTTAGTTACAAAAAATTAATTAATTGATTAATCACTTAAAATTAGTTTTATTATTTTAAATTTTTTAACAAATATTTCAATATCATTCAAGCTTTTTATATGAAATTTTCATGAGTTAATAATTTTTATTTTTTAAAAATATTTATTTTTTTCATGAAAACCAGAGGTGTTAATTTTTTACAAAAATGTGAAATTTCTCCTAGTATTTTGGAAAAAGTTGAATATGTCGATCCTAAAATTTATTCAGCCTAAAACAAAGAAACATGAGAAAATTTTGATTTTTCGGAAAAAAAATTTTTCCCTTGCAAAAAAAATAATTTTTGTAAGTTAAAGAAATGTTAGGTTCGACATTTTCAACTTTTTCCAAAAAAGTGTGCAAGAACTAATAGAAAAATTTATGAATTTTCTAATAAAAAAATAAGAACAGCAGATATTAAACGATTTCGAACAATTTTTTTATTGTTATTAAAATAGATTAAATATTTAAAAAATTGGGAAACATCTTAAAAAAGATGAATGATTGTCAACCATGTAAATAAAAAAAATAGACAAAAAATTAAAAATAATTGAAATGAAATTACATTTTTTCTAACAATAATTATTCTTAAACTAACAAATGATGGATGGAAAAAAGTAAATAGGTAAATTTCCATCAAAAAATGGAATAGCTACATTTTCAGTTGAAAAAAATAATAATTAAACAGCGAACAAAAAAAAACTAATTTTTAACAAAATAGGTCAATTTTTTAACTAAAAAGATGAATTTTCACTCAATTTTCAACTGAAGAGATTAATTTTTAACTAAAAAAGACCAATTTTCAAAGGTAAAGATGAATTTTCAATCAAGGAAATTAATTATTTACTAAAAAAACAAATATAAAATTAAAAAGGTACAATTTTAACTATGAAGTTGAAATCTCAACTAAAAAAGATAAATTTTCCAACAAGGAGATTAATTTTTTATTAAAAAGACAAATTTAAAACTAAAAAAGGTCAATTTTCAAACAAAAATAAATTAGCTACTTTTTTACTTAAAAGAATTAATTTTCAAGGAAAAAATAAGGAATTTTCGAAGAAATTACTCAATTTTCTACTGGAAAGACGAATATAAAATTAAAGTAGGTGAATTTTCAACCAAAAAGGATAATTTTCTACCAAAAAAAAAAAATAATTTTAAACACTTTCAGGTCATAGAAAAAAAAAAGTAATTTTCTATTTAAAAAACAAAAACGAATTTTTAACAAAATAATTAAATTTTGACACAAAAGAAACGACTTTCTAACTAAAAAATATCAATTATCACGCAGAAATGGACTCGTTAAATTTTCAGGTGAATAGAAAAATTAAAGTTCCACTAAAAAAGATCAATTTCAAAAAAAATTTTTTTTTAAATTTCGAAATAAATTCAATGTTTAACCAAAGAGACAAATTTTTAAACAAACAGATTAATCTTCTGTCAAAAATACGAATTTTAAACCTAAAATGTTAAATTTTAAACCAAAAAGAAAATAGTTACATTGTCACTCAAGAAATTAATTTTCAACAAAAAAGCTAAATTTTCAATAAACTAAAAAAAAAAATTTTTAAAGAAAAATTTTCCCTCAGAAATGAAATAGCTAAATTATCAGGTGAAGGAAAAAAATTAATTTCAACTTTTAAAAAACGAATTTGTTACAAAAATTTAATTTTCAACTAAAAAAAACAACGAATTTTCCACACAAAAAAACTGGGTGTTGCACCAATGCGACGAATAAAGCTTAATTTTCAATTAAAAATAGAATAGCTGCATTTTTATTTGAAAAACTTAGTTTAAAAAAAATAAGGAATTAAAAAAAATAACTCAATTTTTAGCTAAAGAAATAAATTTTTAACTAAAAAAGAAAGGATGAATTTTCAAATAAATAGATTAATTTTCTATTAAAAAGACGAATATAATTTAAAAAAGTAGATTTTCAAATAAGAAGAATAATTTTCTACAAAAAAAGATGAATTTTCAAACATATAGTTAAATTGTGAATTAAAATAACCCCATTTTATCCAGAAATGGAATGGTTAAATTTTCAGGTGATAGAAAAATAGTAATTTTCAATTTAAAAAAACAAAAACGAATTGTTAACAAAGTAATTAAATTTTAAAACAAAAGAAACAGGAAAAACGAACTTTTAAAAACTTATTTAATTTTCAAACCAAACAAACAAATTTTTAACTAAAAAATATAAATTCCCGAAAAAACTAATTTTTCCAAAAAATTTCAATGATTAACCAAAAATTAGTTTTCAACAAAGAATAAACGACTTTTGAATAAATTAAATAAATATTCAACTAAAGAGATTAATTTTTCACTAAAAAAATAGCAATTCTCGACCGAAGAGATGAATTTTTTAAGATAGATATTAATTTTCTATAAAAAAGCAAATATAAAACTAAAAAAGGTACATTTTCAACCAACAGATGAATTATCAATTAAAAAAGATAATTCTTCGTTCAGAAATGAAATAGTTAAATTTTCCGATTGAAGCAAAGAATTTAATTTTAACTTAAAAAGCAAATTTCAAAAAAAAAAATACTTAACTTTAAAACACTAAAAAATAAATTTTTACTGAAAAAAAATTTCAACCAAAAAATAACCTATAATTTAAAAAAAGTTCGATTTTGAACCAAAAAGATGAATTTTCAAATAAGAAGATTAATTTTCTACTAAAAAGGCGAATTTAAAACGAAAAGAGATACATTTACAAACAAAAATTGAATATCTACTTTTTTTACTTGAAATAATTAATTTTCAACGAAAAAACAAAAAATTTTCGACAAAATAACTGAAGTTTCTACAAAAGAGATTGATTTTTAACTGATATAAATTTTTAAACAATAGGGTGATCTTTTAAACAAGGATATTAATTTTCTATTGGAAAGACGAATATAACATTCAAAAAGGTGAATTTTCAAACAAAAAGCATAATTTTCTACGAAAAAAAGATGAATTTTCAACCATATAGTCATCGAAAAAAGTAATTTTTTAATTAAAAAACAAAAACGAATTTTTAACAAAATATGAAAATTTTGAAACAAAAGAAAAGAATTGTCAACTAATAAAGATAAATTTACAACAACAAAAGAACGAATTTTTTCCAAAATGATTAATGTTTAGCGAAAAAGATAAATTTTCAAACAAGGAGATTAATTTTCTATTAAAGACGAATATAAAACTAAAAAAAAATACATTTTCAACGAAAAAGAATAATTTTCTACCAGAAAGAAAATTTATTTTCAACTAAAAAGCTACATTTTCAAAAAACTAATTTTTCAAAAAAGTTTAACGTTCAATAAAAAAGATGAATTTTCAAACAAATATTTAATTTTCAACTAAAAAATATAAATTTTCAACCAAATAAACAATGAATTTTCAAATTAAAAAAACTCAGTGTTTAACCAATAACACAAATATAGGTAAATTATCGATTAAAAATAGAATAGCTACATTTTTATTTGAAAAACTTAATATTCAATTTAAAAAATTTTTTTTAAATAACTTAATTTTTAGCTCAAAATAAATTAATTTTCAACTAAAAAAGATCAATTTTGAAACAAGAGGATGCATTTTTAAACAAATAGATTAATTTTCTGATTTCAAATCGTAGATTTCAAATTCTTTATCTTACGGTCCAATCTTAAATCGAAAAAATAAATATGAGTCAAAAAAACATGTTCTTTGAAACTCAGATATTTATTTAATAGAAAAAACTCCTTTCAAAACTTCCTGACGTTTCAGTACACATGCGTACCTTTTTCAAAGGTTTTTAAACCTGAGTTGATGGTAGTTTAAATAGTCAAACAGATCAATTTTCAGTAAAAAAAAGGAACATTTGAGTCAATAGTTTTAAGAAAATTAATTAAAATTTAGTCATTTTTTTGAAGTCTCAAAAAAAATTTTCGAGACTTCAATCGATTACACTACATTTTTCAAAAAAGATGAATTTAAATATCATAAAGTAAATTTTTAAACAAAAAAAAATATTTTTCTACTTAAAAAGATGAATTTTCAAACATATAGTTGAATTCTTAAATAAAATAGACACAATTTTATCCAGGAATGGAATAATTAAATTTTCAAGTGATGGAAAAAAAGTAATTTTCAATTTAAAAAACAAAAAATAAATTTTTAACAAAATAATTCAACTTTGGAACAAAAGAAACGAATCTCTAAAAAATAACAATTTTCATCCAGAAATTGAATAGTTAAATTTTTAACAACAAAAAAAGAAAAAACGAATTTTCAAAAAAATAACTTAATTTTTAGCTAACAAGAGATTAATTTTTAACTTAAAAAAGATCAATTTTGAAAGAAAAGCATGAATATAACATTAAAAATGTAAATTTAAAAACAAAAATAGAATAGCTACTTTTTCACTCAAAAGAAATTATTTTCAAAGAAAAAACAAACGAATTTTTGAGCAAATAACTAAATTTTCAAAAAAAGAGAATAACTTTTATCCAACATCATTTTCCAAACAAAGATACTAATTTTCTATTAAAAGACAATTATAAAATTAAAAAATGTGAATTTTCAACAACAAAAATTTCTATCAAAAAAGATTAATTTTCAACCATAGTTGAATTGTTAATTAAAATAGATAAGAGTTTCACGCAGAAATGGGATGTTAAATTTAAAAAACAAAAAAGAATTTTTAACAAAATAACTTTATTTTCAACTAATAGGATGAATTTTAAAACAATGATATTAATTTTCTATTAAAAACACAAATATAAAGCTCCAAAAAAAAAAAACAAATTTTCAATCAAAAAGAATATTTTTCTACTAAAGAAGATAAATTTTCTGCCAGAAATTAAACAGTTAAATTTTCAGGTAGATGAAAAAAATTAAAATTCAACTTAAAAAACGAATTTTCACACAAATATTTAATTTTTAAACCAATGAAATGAATTTCCAACAAAAATACGAACCTTCAACAAAATAACTTAATTTTGAGCTGAAAAGAGATTAATTTTTAACTAAAAAAGATGAATTTTCTACCCATAGGATATATTTTTAAGATTTCAATTTTCTATTAAAAAGAAAAATATAAAACTAAAAAAAATTTTTTTTTTCAAAAAAAATTGAACGTTCAATGAAAAAAAATAATTTTTTAAACAAGGAGATTGATTTTCTACTTAAAGGACGAATTTAAAATCAAGAAGGTCCATTTTCAACCAAAAACAGAATAGCTACATTTTAATTTAAAAGAATTAGTTTTTAACAAATAAAAAAACAAGAACAAGATAAAATTTTAATGTTATTAATTCTCTATTAAAAAGACGAAAATAAAATTTAAAAAAAGATGAATTTTTAACTGAAAAGAACGATTTTCTAACAAAAAAATATGAATTTTCAATCATATCGTTGAATTCTTAACAAAAAATATTAATTTTCACCAACAAATGGAAACGTTAAACTTTCAGGTGATGAAAAAACATTAATTTTCAATTAAAAAAAAAAAAAAAACAAATTTCGAACAATTTTTAAACAAATGAAATGAATTTTCAACTAAAAGATATACATTTTTACCAACAAAAAAACTAATTTTTCAAAAAAAGTCAAATGTTTATCCAAAAAGATGAATTTTTCAAATGAGATTAATTTTATACTAAAAAGAAGAATTTAAAACAAAATAACTCTATTTTCAACAAAGGAGATTCAATTTTAACCAAAAAAGATCAATTTTCAAACAATAATATTAATTTTCTATATTAAAACACGAATATAAAACTAAAAAAGAAAATTTTTCGACCATATATAGTTGAATTCTTAACTAAAAAAGATAAATTTGCTGCCATATTTTATTTTTAAATCAAAGAAATAAATTTTCAACTAAAAAAGATAAATTTTCACAAATAAAAAAACTAGTTTATCTAAAAAGAGATTAATTTTTAACTAAAAAAGATCCATTTTGAAACAAAAGGATGAATTTTCAAACAAATAGATTAATTTTCTTTTAAAAAGACGAATATTAATTTTAAAAAGTGAATTTTCAAACCAAAAAATGATTAAAAAAAAGTAATTTTCAATTTAAAAACAAAAACTAATTTTTACAAAATAATTAAATTTTGTAACAAAAGAAATGAATCTCCACTTAAAAAATAACCATTTTCCATCTAGAAATGGAATAGTTAAATTTTTAGTTGTTCGAAAAAATGAAATATCAACAGAAAAAAACACGAATTTTCAAAAACATGATTAATTTTAAAACCAAAGAAATAAATAAATTTTTCAACAAGGACCTGATCTTTTCATTAAAAAACAAATATAAACCTAAAAAAGGTAAATTTCTCACTAAAAGAGAATAATTTTCGACAAAAAAAATTAATTTCCAACCAAGAAAGATGAATTTGAAAAGCAGATGAAGGTGAACTAAAAAAGGTAAATTTACACGCAGAAATCTAATAGATAAAATTTCAGACGATGGAAAATATTTTCAACTGAAAAACAACGAATTAAAAAAAATCGGGGTTTAAGCAATACGACAAATAAAGGTCAATTTTCCACTAAAAATATAATAGCTAAATTTTCGTTTGAAAAAATTAATTTTCAATAAAAAAAACAGAACAAAAAACGAATTTCAAAAAAAATAACTTTATTTTCAGCTAAAAAGAAATTCATTTCTAACAAAAAAAAATCAATTTTGAAACAAAAACATGAATATAAAGACGAAAATAAAAGTAAAAACGTAAATTTTGAAACAAAAAGAATAATTTTGTACAAAAAAAAAAAAGATACATTTTGAACCATATGGTTGAATTTTCCAATAAAAAAGATCAATTTTCACTCAGAAATGGTTCATTTTTTAATCAAAGAGATCAATTTTCAACTAACAATACGAATTTTAAAGTAAAAAAGGTAAATTAAAAAAAAATAGAAGTTACTTTTTCACTTAAAAGGAATTATTTTCAACAAAAAATAACAAATTTTCAACAAAAGAGAATAACTTCTATCTATCTAAGATTAATATCTAATATCTAAGATTAATTTTCAAAAAATAGGATGAATTTTCAAACAAGGATATTAATTTTCTATTACAAAGACAATTATAAAATGAAAAAATGTGAATGAAAAAAAAAAAAATTCTACTAAAAGAAGATGAATTTTCAAGCATAGTTGAATTCATAATAAAAATACATAGATTTTTCCCCAGAAATTGGATATTTACACTTTCAAGTCATGCATAAAAGTAATTTTCAATTTAAAAAACAAAAAAGAATTTTTAAGAAAATAATTAAATTTTGAAACAATCAATTTTCACCCAGAAATGGAATAGTTAAATTTTCAGGCGTTTGAAGAAATTAAATTTCAATAGAAAAAAAAAGAATTTTCAAAAACATATTTAATTTTAAAACCAACGAAATAAAATTTCAACTAAAAAAGATAAATTTTCAACCAAAGAACAAAAGCAAACGAATTTTTCCAAAAAAGTTCAATGATTAACCCAAAAGATGAATTTTCAAACAAGGTGATTAATTTTCTACTAAAAATACGAACTTAAAACTAAAAAAGATACATATTGAACGAAAATTTTCAACACGAAAAAAATTAATTTTTCAAAAAAGTATACTGTTCAATCCAAAAAATTAATTTAAAAAAAAAGGTGATTAATTTTCGACTAGAAGGACGAATTTAAAACTGAAAAGTTGAATTTTTAATAAAAAATAAAGTAACTAAATTATCATTTGAAATCATTAATTTTTAACGAAAAAAAAAAAACAACGCAGTTTCGACAAAATAAATCAATTTTCAACTAATGATATTAATTTTTCACTAAAGGTCTATTTTTAACCGGAAATATGAATTTTCAAATAGAACTATTAACTTTCTATTAAAAAAACAAATATAAAACTAAAAAAAAATACATATCGAACTAAAAAGAATATTTTTCGATCAAAAAAAAAAATTAATTTTCTATCAAGAAAGATGAAGGTGAACTAAAGAAGGTAAATTTCCACCAAGAAATGCAATAGCTAAAATTTCAGATGATGAAAAAATTTAATTTCAACTTTAAAAAAAAACAAATTTGCAAACAAGTATTTAATTTTCAACTAAAAAAAGATAAATTTTCAACAAAAAAACAACGAATTTAAAAACAAAAATTCGGTGTTCAACCAAAAAGACGAATAAAGGTCAATTTTCAACTAAAAATAGAATAGCTAAATTTTCATTTGAAAAAATAAATTTTCAAACAAAAAAAAACGAATCTTCAAAAAATAACTCAATTTTTAACTAAAAAAGATTACTTTTCACCCAAAAAGATGAATTTTGAAA
>NC_046661.1:150399415-150428304 GCF_010883055.1 Belonocnema kinseyi | reverse complement strand
TCAACTAAAAAGTTAAATTTTTAAAAAAGTTTCACGTTCAGTAAAAAAGATGAATTTTCAAACAAGGAAATTAACTTTCTATAGAAAAACAATAACAAAATTTAAAAATTTAAACAAAAAGAATAATTTTCTACCAAAAAAGATGAATTTTCAAACATAGTTGAATTCTCAACTAAAATAGATCAAATTTTACCCAGAAATGGAATAGTTAAATTTTCAGGTGATGGAAAAAAATTTCATTTAAACTTATAAAAAAAAAGTTTTAAACAAATATTTAATTTTCAACTAAAAAAAAAACAACGAATTTAAAAACAAAAACTCGACGTTAAACCAAAAAGACGAATAAAGGTCAATTTTCAGCTAAAAATAGAATAGTTAAATTTTCATTTGAAAAAATAAATTTTCAAATAAAAAAAACGAATTTTCAAACAAAAAAATTCAATTTTTAACTAAAAAAGATTACTTTACACCGAAAAAGATGAATTTTCAAACAAGGGTATAAATTTTCTATTAAAGACGAATATAAAACTAAAAAAGATACATTTGCAACGAAAAAGAATAATTTTCCACCAAAAAGAAAATGAATTTTCAACTAAAAAGCTGAATTTTCAAAAAAACTAATTTTTCAAAAAAGTTTAACGTTCAGTAAAAAAGACGAATATAAATTCAAAAAAGTAAATTTTCAATTATGGAAAAAATTTAATTTCAACATAAAAAACGAATTGTTAAACAAATATTTAATTTTCAACTATAAAAGATAAATTTTCAACAAAAAACAACGAATTAAAAAAAAATTCTGTGTTTAACCAAAAAGACGAATAAAGGTATCAACTAAAAAGAAAGTAGCTGAATTTTCATTTGAAAAAATAAATTTTCAAAAAAAATAAAATAAAATAAAAAAAATAACTCACTTTTTAGCTGAAAAGATTACTTTTCACCGAAAAAGATGACTGTTCAAACAAGGATATAAATTTTCTATTAAAGACGAATATAAAACTAAAAAAGATACATTTTCCACGAAAAAGAAAATGAATTTTCAACTAAAAAGCTGAATTTTCAAAAAACTAATTTTTCAAAAAAGTTTAACGTTCAGTAAAAAAGATGAATTTTCAAACAAGAAAATTAACTTTCTATAAAAAAACAATAATAAGATTAAAAAATTTAAATTGTCGATTAAAAAAAAAAACAAATTTTCAATTTAAAAGAAAACTACCAATTTTCAAAAATTTAACTCAATTTTTAGCTAAAATAATTAATTTTTAAATAAAAAAGATCAATTTTGAAACAAAAGAATAAATTTGAAAAAAATAGATTAATTTTCTATTAAAAAGACGAATATAAATTTTAAAAAGTAAATTTTCAAACAAAAAGAATGATTTTTTACCAAAAAAGATGAATTTTCAAACATATAGTTGAATTTTTTAATTAAAATATAGATTTTTACCCAGAAATGGAATAGTACAATTTTCAGGTGAACGAAAAAATTAAATTTCAACATAAAAAAAACGAAATTTCAAAAAAGTATTTAATTTTAAAACCAAAGAAATTAATTTTCAACTAAAAAAGAGAATTTTCAACATAAAAAAAATGAATTTTTCCAAAAAAGTTCAATGATTAACCAATAAGACGAATAAAGGTGAATTTTTAACTAAAAATAGAATAGCTACATTTTTCTTTGAAAAATTTCGTAAAATTTTTTTTTTTAATTACTCAATTTTTAGCTAGAGATTAATTTTTAATTTAAAAAGATCAAGTTTGAAACAAAAGGATGAATTTTGAAACAAATAGATTAATTAATTAATTAAAAAAGACAAATGTAAATTTAAGAAAGTAAATTTTCAAACAAAGAGAACAATTTTTTACCAAAGAATATGAGATTTCAACCATACAGTTGAAATCTTAAATAAAAAAGATAATTTTTTGGCTAGAAATTTAACCAAGGAAATAAATTTTTAACTAAAAAAGATTAACTTAAAAAAGAAGAATATATTTTTTTAATTTTTAACTAGGAAACTAATTTAAAAAAAAGACGGATGGCAAACGAAATTATAATTTTTTAAACAAAAGGAATAAATTTCTACCAAAAAGATGAATTTCAAGAAAAAAAGTTCAAGTTTTAACCAAAAAGATCAAATTTCAAATAAGGAGATTGATTTTCAATTAAACCAATTAATTAAAAAAAAATTTTAACAAAATAGTACAATTTTCAACTAAAAAGATTAATTTTAAACAAGAATAATTTTCTTTAAAAAATATGCATTTCAATCATATAGATCAATTCTTAATTTGAAAAAATAAACTTTTAACAACAAATGGAATGTTTATTAAATCGGAAAAAATAATAATTAGTTTTTAACAAAAATAATTGTCATTCGAAAGAAAAATCAACGACGTTTCAACTAAAGATTAATTTTCAACTAAAAAAATAAATTAATAAAAATAATAGAATAGTTTAATTTTCAGTTCGAAAAATTAATTTCCAAACAAAAGGAACATTTTTCTAGTAAAAATCACGAATTTAAAAAATAAAGTTCTTTAAATAATAATAAAAAAAACAACAGAATTATTAACCAGATATCTCAATATCCATTGTTCATAAACAATACGACTCATTTCCAAATTACACATTTCAGACTTGAAAAAGAAAATGAAAACAGTAAACAAAATAAGTATAACCTCAAAATAAGATCGTGACTCATAACATAACCTTCATAAACCCATTTCAAAAAGATTCTTTGCATTAAAAAACAAACTCGTAAGTCATGAAATATAATTAAAATTCACCAATAAAAAAAACAAAAAATTCAATATTGTAAACACTAAACGAAATCAAAGATTAAAAAAAAAACGAGTACAAGGTTACTTCTCGAACTCTTTCCCATCACGTGACATTTTTACTGTTGCGACTTTCGAATAAATAATCAAGATTAAAAAACCTACCTTAACTTTTTTACCATCGACTATAACAGTTTTAAGTGAAAAATCAACTCCAATCGTGCTTCCATGCCTTTCTATAAAATTTCCAGATCGAAATCTTTGAACGACACAAGTTTTTCCCGTGCCACAATCGCCTATTAAAACGATTTTAAATAAATAATCAAATTTATCGACATTTGTAACCATTAAATTGTCAGGATCACGATTTGACATCTTTGTAATTGTTGCTTTATTGTTTAAAAATGATTAAAAACAGACGAAGGCACTGTCAGTCTGACTGGGAGTGACTTTCGCCATCTTTTTTGTGCAGTTTTCACCTGAAAGAGTTGATTGGTTGATTGCATTATTACCGCCGCTAGCTAGCGCTAGCTGCTTGAGACAAAATCCCGCGAAAATTCAATTTGGATTAATGAAAAATTATAAAAATTTATAATAAAAAGTGGAATAGCCAAATTTTCAGTGGAAAAAATTTAATTTTCAAAAAATAGGGAAATTCAACAACTAAAAAGGATCAATTTTCAACGAAAACAAACAAAAAACGAATTTTGAACAAAATATAGTTTCATTCTAAAACTAAGGAAATGAATTTTTCACGAAAAAATAGACTTTTAAACAATAAATGAATTTATTTTTCAAGCACGAAAATTAATTTTCGAGTAAAAATAAGAATTTAATAATAAATGATACCTTCTTATTATTATAAGAGCGTAAAAAATTAAATTTTTCAAAAAAATATGGAACAGCTACGTTTTCAGGTTAAAAAACAAATTTTCAATACAACAAAATTTTCAACAAAATAATTAAATTTTCAAACTAAAAAAAAAAAAGAATTTTCAACAAAAAGTTCACATTAAAAAAAAAAGTTTTTTAAAAATAAATATTTAAATTTTCAATGCTGACATGAATTTTCAAAAACAAAAAATATTTTTGAACAAAAAAAAGACGAATTTTTAACAAAATAAAAGCATCAACTAAAAACGATAAATTTGCAAGAAAAAGCAACCTATTTTTATAAGAATAGTTCATTTAAAATCAAAGAAATGAACAGACATGAATTTTCAACTAAAATTATAAATCTTCGAAAATTAATTTTCAACCAAAAAGATGGATTTTCAAGCAAAAAAAAAACGAATTTACAAAAAAATAACTCAATTTTTGACTAGTTTTAATTTTTAACTAAAAAAGGTCAATTTTCGTCCGAAAAAAATGAATTTTTAAACAAGGATATTAATTTTCTATTAAAAAAAAAGAATGTTCAACCGTATTAGTTTAACTATAAACTAAAAAAGATAAATTTTCACCCAGAAATTGAAATTATAACTTCAAGTTTAGGAAAAAATTAAATTTCAATATTAAAAAAAAAAAACGAAATTTTGAACAAAAAAATGAATTTGGAACTAAAGAAGATAAACTTTCAAATAAAAAGAAAACCGAATTTTCAACCAAAAGAAAAATTTCGATTATTCAACAAAAATGCATTTTTAAACAAGAGGAATAATTTTCTACTAAAAAAGACGAAATTTAAAAAAAAAGTTCAATATAAAAAAAATTATTTTTCAAATTAGAAGATTAATTTTCTAATTAAAATACTAATTTAAAACGAAAGAAAGTTATTTAAAAAAAACAAAACAAATTTTGAATAAAATAACTTATTTTTTAACTCAAAATATTAATTTTTAACGAAAAGGATGAATTTTCAGGCAAATATATTAATTTTATATTTAAAAGACGAATATAAAACTAAAAAAGGGTACAGTTTCTAAAAAAAATAATTATTTTCTACCACAAAAATTGAATTTTTATCCACATAGTTGAATTCGTAGCGAAAAAAAAAAATTTCAAAAAAATTAACTTTAAAGTCAAAGAAATTATTTTTTTGACTAAAAAGCTAAATTTTTAACTTTAAAAAAATAATTTTTCAAAAAAGGAAATTAACTTTCTTACAAAACAGGTGAATTTTTAATCAAAAATGGCATGGTTTTGGTTTTTATTTAAGAAAAAATCATTAATTTTAATAAAAAAAATAATAATTTTCAGTAAAAAAAAACGACTTTTCAAATAAAGAAATTAATTTATGATAAAAAATATCAATCTAAAAAAAAAAGAGTGAAATAGTTTAAATTACAGTTTAAAAAAATAAATTCCAAATTATCTATTTAAATTTTAAACCAAAGAAATGAATTAAAAAAAAAAAAAAAGATTAATTTTCTACTAAAAAGATGAATTTAAAACTAAAAAGATGCAACTTCAACAAAAAAACTAATTTTTCAATAAATTTTTTAAATTTTCAACACAGACATAGATTTTCAACCAAAAAGATAAATTGTCAAACAAAACCATAATTTTGTACCAAATAAATACGAATTTTTAACAAAATAAAAGAATTTTGAACAAAAATGATAAATTTCCAATAAAATTGAAAAAATGCAAGGTATTTCAACTAAAAACGCTAAATTTTTAAGCAAAAAAAAAAAAAAAAAATAAAAAGATTTTAAAAAGAAATATTTAATTTCAAAACCAGAAGAATTAAATTTTCAATCAAATACATTAATTTTTTAACCAAGAAGAATAATTTTCTATCAAAAAAGTAGAATTTACAACCAAAAAAAGAATATAATTCTAAATGAAAAACCTTCGAATTGAGCCAAAACGACGATTTTTTTAACAAATTAGTTGAATTTTGAATAAAAACATTATAAATAAAGAAGAAGATTCATTTTTCAACATTTGAATTCAACCAAAAAGATGAATTATCAACAAAAATAGTTGAATTTTGATACAAACAATATTTTTCCGCCTAGGAAGAAAAAAATATCAACCAAACTGTTAAATTTTCAAGACAAAAAAAATTAACAACTCTGTAAAACATCCAATTTGTTACTTTTAGTCATAAAAAATTTTAAAATAAATAAACTATGAACTTTTATTATTAATCTGTACAAAAAAAAAGCAATTTTTCATTTATCCAATTTGAATTTTCGCGGATTAGTGACAAAAGTAGCTAGCGCTATCTATCGGCTGGTAAAAGAAATTAAACCAAAAAAAGGACGCGCCTTTCCTAACCTCAAAATTGACGATTGCAAAAATATAACTATTTTTATTACACATTTAAAAATAATTGATTTATATCAAATAAAATTCATTTCGAAACCCTATTGTGTGATACTTCTAATCTAAGTCGTATTGTTTTCACAAAGAAATCCAAATTTCGGAAAAATGATGTGAAATCACGTGACCAAAGAGCGGGAAATTTAAATCATGTCAAAATTCTTAAACCTAAGAAAAAAAAAGGTAAAATCAAGAAATATTTTGATAAAATTGGCAAATCAAGAAGAAAAATCAAAAACAAAAATTACAAAATCATTGGAATTTATTAATTAAAATACCAACCAGTATGAGGGACAATCGAAATAATTTAAAGAAGGCCTTAAACATTCCTTAAAATTTTTTGGTTTATATATAATATGTACAGAAATCCCTCTGTCCAGATTGCTTCAAAAAACAAACTCGTTTTTTTTATATTATTACACATCCTTCATTTTCACAGTTAAAATTATAATTATAATATAAAAATAGCCTTTCGCTAAATTGTAAGTTTGGTAATTTGATTAACTAAATTGAATCTCCGTCCAATTAAAATCTAGAGGCGGCTCGCAGAAACATTTTCTAATATCAAATTAGAATTTAGTGTAAGGCCAGGTCCCTGCAACAAACACGCAGAATTTTTACAATAAATTTTTCGGTAAACCAAGGAAAAAAATATTAACTTGAAATAGCGATTTATTCCAAAAAATTAAAATTCCTTCATTAAAAATTCAGGCTATTCATAGAAATCTCTAGATTTCATATTCAGAACTTTTGCATTTTTAAATTGTCTATATTTTTTACCAAAAAAAAAAGAGAAAAAAAAATTCTAGAAGTTTTTTTTTTTGAAACTAGAAATGTTACACAATCATTTTACAGAGAACGTGTTTAACATCGAAATTCGATTGAACATGCCGCATTTGATTTATCTCCTGTAGCTTGAGATCTTCGGTAAATAAATATTCTAAAAAAACAAAGGCTTTCAGATGAGGTAAAAGTTGAATTTTAGCGTTTTCATACCAAGTCGATCTTTCTTACTAATCTCTTCATCAGAGAAAACTTTCCGTTTTCTAATTTTCAAATTTTTTCTAAACTTTTGTCATTTGTAAATAGAGTTCCACAAATTTTGCCGACCCTACAAATAATAACTTATTATTTTTTTTTTTCAATTCGGAGGATAAAAATAATTTAAGAAATACAAATTTTAATTCCTCTAGAACATTTCAAATTAACTAAGAAACAGGGATAATAAGAATTTTGGGAAATTATTTAAAAATTCCGTATGCTATATTAAAAAATGAGAAAGAACGCCTTTTTTTAATTTCCAAGAATTTCGTAGAAATTTTTAATAATTTGAAAGAAATTGAAGTTCATCTAAACTTTTAATTAAAATATTACGTTAATATTCCCTTTATCGTTAGAATCCTCAAAACATAATTCAGAATTCGATTCTCAACGCCGATCAATAAGTCGCAACATTAATTTAACGGTGTTTCTAGAATTTTATTCTAAATGCTAGAATTTTCATTGGATTATAGAACTTTATTCTAGATTATAAAACTTTATTCAAGATTCTAGAACTCTATTATAGAACTTTATTCTAGATTATAGAAATTTATTCACGATTCTGGAACTCTATTACACATTCTAGAACTTTATTATATATTCTAAGACTTTTCTCTAGATTCTAGAACATTATTCTAGATTATAAAACTTTATTCGAGATTTTAGAACTTATTTTAGATTCTAGAACTTTATTACAGATTGTAGCACTTTATTTTCGATCCTAGAATTCAATTCCAGAATTGAATTTTAGATTCTAGGACTTTATTCTAGATTCTATAACTTTCTTCTAGAATTGTATTTTAGATTCTAGAATTGTATTTTAGACTCTAGAACTTCATTCTATATTCTAGAACTTTATTCTGGAATTGTATTTTAGATTCTAGAATTTTATTCTGGATTATAAAACTTTATTCGAGATTCTAGACCTTTATTCCAGATTATAGAACTTTATTTTAGATTTTAAAACTTAATTATAGATTCTAAAACTATTCCAGATTTTATAACTCTAATCTAGATTCTAGAACTTTATTCTCGATCTTAGATCTTTATTCTATATTCTAAATCTTTATTCTAGAATTGTATTTTAGATTCTAGAACTTTATTCTAGATTATAAAACTTTATTCCAGATTCTAGAACATTATTATAAAACTGTAATTTAGATTCTAGAACATTCAAGATTCTAAAACTTTATTCTAGAATTGTACTTTAGATTATAGAACTTCATTCTAGATTCTAGAAATTTATTATAGAATTGTATTTTCGATTCTGGAACTTTATTCAAGATTCAATAACTTTATTCTAGAATTGTATTTTAGATTATTATTCGACATTCCAGAACTCTATTCTAGAACTATATTTGAGATTCTACAACTTTATTCCAGATTCTCGAACTTTATTTTTGATTCTAGAACTTTATTTTAGATTCTAGAAATGTATTATGCTATAATCCACTGTCTGAAAGTTCCAGTCGGCAAAACCTGTTTTATTTTCATTAAATATTCCCCTAAGAGAGGACGAAAGAGGAGTTCAAATTTCAAAACAGCAGAGTGATGCCATATCGAAAAACTTTATTTTCCCTCTATTACGTATTTTGCATAAAGAACTTTCGATATTGCATCACTTGGTTAGTTTTTAGACAAGACGCGGCCCCCTAGAAATGCAAGAATGCGGAGAGAATGAGCGTTGCCCATTTGATCGTATTTTATCGGCTGGCTCGACCCTCCTTAACTACCAAACTTCCCTCACGCAGAAATAACATTTTTTTTCTCTTAATTTTTCAATTAATAATTTACAAATATTATAGAGAAAAACCGTACATTTTGAATATAACACTCCTAAATGACAAGTTCCAAGAAAAAAAAGAAAAAAAAAAAGTTAAATCTCGTATTTTATACGGCAGCAGCAGTAATAGTAAGAGCAATGGTCTGGAGAAGCGAGATAAGACGATGATTAAATGGGCACTGGGCCCCGATGAATATGTACAGAGAAAAATTTACAAAAGGTAGATTACAGTCTTTTCTTTGGTAGAGACCCAAAAGCTGAAATGACAGTGGCTTTGGTGCCAGTTGCGGAGGTGGTAAGTGTTGTGAAAGTAGGTTGAGGAATGAGAAGCGAGGGTTTGTTAACCGTCGACGGTGCGCCGGTCGCGACCTGGTCCCACTTGCTTTTTCTCTTCTTCGCGTCCTCGTCCGCCGTCGTGGACGAGGAACTGGGTCGCTTCGCAAGACCCGAGACAATTTCAATTTTCGTCTTCTCCTTCCTTTTCGCCTCCAATTTCTCCATCTCGACTTTCTGTACCTTGGCGAGTTCCTCGTAGTAGGAGTCCTTGCCCCACTTGAGAGGATCGAATCGCTCCGGCGGATAATTCGAGCCGAGTTCGTCGATCTTGCAGTACTGGATGAGCTTCTCGTAGATGGATGGATTCCTAAAGTCCTTCCTCTGCTGAATGACCTTGTTCATGTCCAGTCCTCCAGACTCCATTTTCCTGAAGAGAGTTGTGATCTTTTCCTGCAGCTCGGACGGACAGACGCCGGACGGCTCGGGCGGGATTATCACCCCGTAGCTGTCAGCTTCTCCATCTGAAACTAATTCCCCCTGACGAGAGGGTGACTGTTCAATAGTGGCGGAGGATAGCCGGCCGTTTTCGACTGGCATACCCTCCATCAAATGAGAAGCAGTTCCTTCGTCATCGGAGATAATGGTGTCATCGATATAAGAAACCAATCTCTGCACCCTCGAGGTCACTTCCGTTACTAAGATGGGTGCGTTATACGACGAGATGATATGTCTCGTCCCAGTGAAGTTGGAACTGACGATAGGACTGTGTGAAGTCGATCGACCAGATATGGGACTACTGTTGAAGACAACCTGGGGCTGACCCACTTGGTTATTGTACGGGGCAGCCCCCCGGGGAGTATTTGAGGTCTCCTGATGGTCATCTTCCACACCGTCCTCGCCCTCCGAGTCGGTATACGTGGCCGTGAGAGATGCCAGAGCAACACTTTGTACAGACATGGTTAGTTGACTTTGAGTGTCCGCTGTACTACCAAGCAATATTGTGTGTGGAAACTCACCGGTCTAGCGCTGAGTGGTACGTCTTGGCGAGTATGAAGACGATCAATAAACACCAGTACTCGTACGAATCTCAAATCTATGCTGAAACCGAAAAATAATCTTCTGAACAATCATATTAGGGGCCATCCTTAAATTACGCAAGCGGCCGTACGTCAATTTTATTCTAGATTCTAAAACTTTATTCTAGAACCTTATTATAGATTCTACAACTTTATTCTAGATCCTAAAACTTTATTCCAGATTTTTGAAGTTTATTTTAATATTGTATTTGAGATTCTAGAACTTTGTTCTACAATTGTATTTTAGATTCTAGATCGAGATTATGAATCTTTATTCTAGAAATTTAATCTAGGTTCTAGAACTTTATTTTAGATTTTAAAAATTTATTCTAGATCCTAAAACTTCATTATAGATTGTAGAAGCTTATTCTAGAATTGTATTTTAGATTCTAGAACTTTATTATACATTATAAAACCTTATTCCGGTTTCTAGAACTCTATTCACGATCTTAGAAATTTATTCTAAAACTGTATTTTAGAACCTAGAACTGTATTCTCGACTTTAGAAGTTTATTTTTGTTTCTAAAACTCTTTTAGATTCTAGACTTTTTTTCTAAATTATGAAACTTTATTCTAGAAGTCTATTCTAGATTATAAAACTTTATTCTAGGTTCTAGAACTTCATTATAGATTTTAGAAATTTATTCTAGAATTTTATTATGCATTGTAAAACGTTATTCCGGATTTTAGAATCTAGAAATTTATTATCGATTTTAGACGTTCATTTTTGTTTTTAAATCTCTATTTTAGACTCTAGAACTTTATTCTACAATTGTATTTTATATTGTAGATTTTATTATAGATTATAGAAGTCTATTCTAGATCATAAAACTTTATTCTAGCTTCTAGAACTTCATTATAGATTTTAGAAATTTAGTCTAGAACTTTATTCTAGATCTTAAAACTTCATTCTATATTGTAGAAGCTTATTCTAGAATTGTATTTCAGATTCTAGAACTTTATTATACATTATAAAACCTTATCCCGGGTTCTAGAACTCTATTCAAGATTTTTTAAATTTATTCTAAACTGTATTTTAGAATCTGGACATTAATCTCGATTTTAGAAGTTTATTTTTATTTCCAAAACTCTATTTTAGATTCTAGAACTTTATTCTACAATTGTATTTTAGATTCTAGACTTTTTTCTCGATTCTGAAACTTTATTCTAGGTTCTAGATCTTTATTAGATTTTAGAAATTTATTCTAGAACTTTATTCTAGATACTAAAACTTCATTCTACATTTTAGAAGCTTATTCTAGAATTGTATTTTAGATTCTAGAAATTTATTGTACATTATAAAACGTTATCCCGGGTTCTAGAACTCTATTCAAGATTTTTTAAATTTATTCTAAACTGTATTTTAGAATCTGGACATTAATCTCGATTTTAGAAGTTTATTTTTATTTCCAAAACTCTATTTTAGACTCTAGAACTTGATTCTACAATTGTATTTTAGATTCTCGACTTTATTCTAGATTATGAAACTTTGTTATAGATCACAGAAATCTATTCTAGATTATAAAACTTTATTTTAAACCAAAAAGATAAATTTTCAACTGAAAAATATCAATATTCAATTGGAACATTTTAATTTTTAAATCAAAAAGATGAGTTTTCAACAATAAAAATTAATTTCTACCAAAAAAGACGAATTTTCAATTTAAAAAAAAATGTCAAAAACAACAAAATTAAATGGTTCAATTTTTGATTAAATAAAATAATTTGTAACTAAAAAGATGAATTTTTAACCAAAGCGAAGGTATAATCAACTGAAATAATTATGTTTTCATTAAAAAAAAAAAAAACAATAAAAAAATTGAACAATTCTGAATAAAAATGTAGCAGTTGATATTAAAAAAAAAAACTTTAATTTTAATAGTTAAAAAAGGTCAATTCATCAAAAGAAAACGACTTTGTACTATAAAAGTGAATTTTTCACAAAATGCTTGAATTTATACGCAAAATAATTAAATTTCACACATAATAGTTGAATTTTCAACATAAAAAAATAAATTCCCAAGAAAAAAGTGTTATAGTTTATAATTCAATCGAAAAAGGTGATATTTATACAACAAAAATATGTTTAAAACTAAAAAGGACAAATTTTTAACAAATATAGATTTTTCACTCAAGAAAGAAATAAAAGTTTGATCTAATTTGTGGAACCTTGTAGTCAAGAGACGAAGTTTCTCTATAAAAATTGTATTTTCAAACCAAAATATGACTTCAGCAAAAAATTAATTTTCCACGAAACTGATGCATTTTTATCCAACAGTTACAGAATAGTTAAATTTTTAAACAAAAAGATAAATTTTCAACTGAATAGTTGAATTTTTTACTGAAAAAATGGATGAACAACAAAATATTTAAAATTTCAACCCTGAAAAATATGAATTTTCAATCAAAAAAATTAATTTTTAACAAAAAAGTTAAATTTTTTAATACAAAAATACGAATGTTCAACAACAAAATTAATTTTCAACGAAATAGTTGGATTTTTAACGAAAAGGACACATTTTCAACCAAATCCTTCAATTTTTTAACCTAAACACATACATTTTTAACAAAAAATGTAATTTTCAAACCGAATGGACAAATTTTGAACCAAAAAGATATATTTTCAATTAAATAATTTAATTTTCCATCCGCAAAAATATGAATTTTCAATAAAAAAGTTAATTTTCAATAAAATGGTCTAATTCTTTCACCCAGAAGAAATAATCTTTACTAAGAAAGGTAATTTTCAAACGAATAGTTACATTTTTAACCAAAAAGATGAATTTACAACAAATTGCTTTTCAAACAAATAGATACATTTTTAACCAAAAAGATGAATTTAAACAAAATAGTTAATTTTCAACCAAATAGTTTAATTTTTTAACACAAAAACATGCATTTTTAACAAAAAAAAGTTAATTTTCAACCAAATTGTTTAACTTTCCATCCACAAAAATATGAATTTTCAACAAAAAAAGTTAATTTTCAACCAAATTGTTTAATTTTTAAACAAAAAGCGGAACTTTTAACAAAATAGTCTAATTTATAACCCAAACATATTAATTTTTAATAAAAAAGGTAATTTTCAAACAAATAGTTAAATGTTTAAACAAAACCATACATTTTCAACGAAATAGATTAATTTTTAACCAAAAAGATGAATTTCTAACAAAACAGATTAATTTTTCCACCGAAAAATATCAATTTTTAATAAAGAACGTAATTTTCAGCAGCATAATTAAATTTCTAACTAAAAGGATGAATTTTGAACTGAATATCTGAATTTTTTAAATAAAAAGATGAATTTATCAAACCAGTTAAATCTTTAACGAAAAAGATGAATTTTCAACAAAATAGTTTAATTATCTCCCACAAAAATCACAATTTTTAACAAAAACAAATTAATTTTTAACAAAATATTTTAATTTTTTGACCTAAAAATATTAATAATTAACAAAAAAATCTATTTTCAACAAAATAGATAACTTATTAACAAAAAAGAAGAATTTCTAACAAAATAGTTTAATTTTTAAACCAAAACATGCATTTTTAACAAAAAAATTAATTTTTCAACCGAAAAATGATTTTTTAACAAAAAAGTTAAATTTTTTAACCCAAACATATTAATTTTTATTAAAAAGTAATTTTCAACTGAGTAGTTAAATTTTTAACTAAAAGAATGAATTTTCAACCAAATAGTTTCATTTAATCGAAAAAGACGAATTTTCAACAAAATGCATTAATTTTTTAACCGAAACAAATTAATTTTTAATAAAAAAGGTCACTCATAACTGAATAGTTAAAATTTGAACCAAAAAGATGACTTTAAATTCATAGTTCAATTTTGCATCCACAAAAATATGCATTTTTAACAACGAATTTTAATTTTCAACTCAGTGGTTGAATTTTTAACTAAAAAGATGAATTTCCAACAAAGTATTTTAATTTTTTAGCATATAAATATTAATTTTTAAGCAAAAAGTTTAATTTTCCATCCACAAAAAACCTGAATTTTCAACAAAAAAATTTATTTTCAACCAAATAGATGAAGTTTAAAGCCAAAAGATGAATTTCCCACCAAATAGTTTAATTTTCAACCAATAAAAATCTGAATTTTTAACAAAAAAGTCAACTATCGACCAAATAGTTGAATTTTCAACTAAAAAGATGAACTTTCAACAAAGTATTTTAATTTTTTATCATAAAAATATTAATTTTTGATAAAAAAAAACGTCATTTTTAATCGAATAGCTAAATTTTTAACAAAAAAGATTAATTTTCTATCCACAAAAAACATGAATTTTCAACAAAAAATTTAATTTTGATCCAAAAAGACGAATTTTCAACCAAATTAATTTTCAACTTAATAGTTTAATTTTACATCCACAAAAATATACATTTTTAACAACAAAAAAAGTTAATTTTCAAGCTAATATTTTAATTTGAACCAAAAAGAGGAATTCTCAACGAAATGGTATAATTTTTTAACCCGTAAATATTAATTTTTAATTTAAAAAAAACATTTTTTAACCGAATAGTTAAATTTTTAACTAAATAGATGAATCTTTAACAAAATAGTTACATTTTTTGACTCAAAAATATGAATTATCAACAAAAAATATTACGTTTAAACTAAATAATTGAAGTTTTAACCAAAAAGATTAATTTTTAACAAAAAAAGTCAATTGTCAACCAAATAGTTGAATTTTCGACTATGAGAATTATTTTTCAACGCAATAATTTAATTTTTAATTCAATTGTTGAATTTTCAACTAAAAATTGAATTTTCGACAAAGTCGTTTAATTTTATACCATACAAATATTAATTTTTAATAAAAAAAAAATGGTAATTTTCAACCGAATTGTTAAATTTTTAACAAAACAGATTAATTTTTCATCCACAAGAAATATGAATTTTCAACAAAATTCTTGAATTTTTTAACCCAAACAGATTAATTTTTAATCAAAAAGATGAATTTTCAACAAAGTAGTTAGATTTTTTGGCACACAAATTTTAATTTTTAATAAAAAAACGTCATTTTCAATCGAATTGTTAAATTTTTACCAAAAAAGTTTAATTTTCTATTCAGAAAAAGATTGAATTTTCAACCAAAAAAATGAATTTTCAACTAAGAAAATGATTTTTTAACATAATAGTTTCATTTCCAACTCAATATTTTAAACTAAAACGATGCATTTTCGACAAAGTAGTTAATTTTATAGCATACAAATATTAATTTTGAATAAAAAAAAGGTAATTTTCACTCGAATAGTTAAATTTTTAAACAAAAAATTAATTTTTAACCAAATATATCAATTTTTAATCAAAAAGATGAATGTTCAAATTCGGTTTAATTTTACAATAGTTTAATTTTTTAACTCAAAAATATGAATTAGCAACAAAAAATATGAATTTTTAACCAAAAAGATGAATTTTCAACAAAATAGTTTAATTTTCAACCAAAAAAATATGAATTTTCAACAAAAAAGTCAATTGTCAAACAAATAGTTGAACTTTTTAACACAAAAATACGAATTTTCAACCAAATGCTATAATTTTTTAACCCAAACGTATTAATTTGTAACAAAAATTGTAATTATCAATAGAATAGTTAAATTTTTGACCAAAATGTTTAATTTTCTACCAAGAAAAATATAAATTTTCAACAAAATGGTCTAATTCTTTCACCCAGAAAAAATAATTAAAAAAAAAAAGATAATTTTCAAACCAATAGTTAAATTTTAATCCAAAAAAATGAATTTTCAACAAAGTAGTTTAATTTTTTGTCACAAAAATTTTAATTTTTAATAAAAAAACGTCATTTTCAAACGAATTGTTAAATTTTTACAAAAAAGTTTAATTTTCCATCTACAAAAAATATTATTTTTCAACAACAAAATTAATTTGCAACCAAATAGATGAATTTTTAACAAAATAGTTCATTTTCAACCAAACAGTTAAATTATTTAACCCAAAAATACGAATTTTCAACCCAAAAATTAATTTTCAACAAACAAGTAAATTGTTAAAAAAATAGTTGAATTTTTATACTAAAAAAATTATTTGCTAACAAAATAGTTGAATTTTTTAATACAAAAATACGATTGTTCAACCAAATGCTTTAATTTTTCAACCCAAACATTAATTTGTAACAAAAAATGTAATTATCAATAGAATAGTTAAATTTTTAACCAAAATGTTTAATTTTCTACCAAGAAAAATATAAATTTTCAACAAAATGGTCTAATTCTTTCACACAGAAAAAATAATTAAAAAAAAAGATAATTTTCAAACCAATAGTTAAATGTTAATCCAAAAAAATGAATTTTCAACAAAGTAGTTTAATTTTTTGGCACACAAATCTTAATTTTTAATAAAAAAAACGTCATTTTCAAACGAATTGTTAAATTTTTACCCAAAAAGTTTAATTTTCTATCCAAAAAAAGATTGAATTTTCAACAAAAAAATTAATTTAAAACCAAAAAGATGAATTTCCAACTAAGAAAATTATTTTTTAACATAATAGTTTAATTTTCAACTCAATAGTTGAATTTTTAACTAAAAAGATAATTTTTTGACAAAGTAGTTAATTTTATAGCATACAAATATTATTTTTTAATAAAAAAAGAGGTAATTTTGAATCGAATAGTTAAATTTTTAACAACAACAAAATTAATTTTCAAATTCAGTTTAATTTTACAATAGTTTAATTTTTTAAATCAAAAATATGAATTAGCAACAAAAAATATGATTTTTTAACCAAAAAGATGATTTTTCAACAAAATAGTTTAATTTTCGACCAGCAAAAATATGAATTTTCAACAAAAAAGTCAATTGTCAAACAAATGGTTGAATTTTTAACCTTAAGAAATTATTCCTTAACAAAATAGTTTAAATTTTTAACACAAAAATACGAATGTTCAACCTAATTCTTTAATTTTTCAACCCAAACATATTAATTTGTAACAAAAAATGTAATCATCAAACGAATAGTTAATTTTCAACCAAACAGTTAAATTTTTTAACCCAAAAATACGAATTTTCAACCAAAAAATTAATTTCCAACCAACTAGTTCAATTTGCCAATCACAAAAATATGAATTTTGAACAAAAAAAGTCGCTCGTCAACCGATACCTAATAGAAATAGAAAATTCTAGAACCATTAAGAAAATTCAAGGACTTTTCTACGTTCAAATAATAAAAATTAATTTTTTTTTTCGTTTTTCAAAAGACTTTAGAAACATTTTTTAATTAGACTGTAAATTAATGACCAAACTACCTACATTTGTCAAACTAATTACAGATTTTTGACCTCCATCTCGTCACCCACAATTATTGATTGGCCTTGACGTAAAAATACGTAGCTTCACTTATTTCAAACATTTTACACTTAAAAACACCCAAAAGCACTATTTTACACAAAATACTTACTTTTCACCCCCAAATTCATCGCTTAAATAAAAAACAAAACTTTTAGAAGGCATCAAAACTACAAATTTCGTGAAAATTTGAGAAAAGTAACTTGGAACGGTTTCACTTCACAAACACATTTCTCTCTAATTTACATCATTTTCGAAGATTAGATTGAAAAAAAAGCAAGGACCAAGCAAAATAAACAAGTACAAATCCGTCAACATTGTGCAATTTTTGTGGTAAAATTCCGTAACAGTTTCGACGATCAGTGTCAAATTAGGTTATGTTTCACGAAAAACGACGTTGGATAAAAATAAGTCAAATTCCTGAACCCATTATAGTGACATTTTTTCAGTCTATTGTTTACTTATTTCCCCTTATTGTGAAAATTACAAAAATATATTAAATACTCACCAATTACTAGAGAAAATTGAATAAATAAATTGTGTTCCATTAACAACGCGCTTCCTGGAAACTTCGCATCATTGCAAAAAGTGGAGGATGCGTGAGCAGTAAAAGTACTTTCTTGGCCTCCTTTTTCTGAAATTATATTCACTGTGCTTGAATTGTTGGGAAAAATGGGTGAAAGAAGATTTTTTAAACTGACACGACGTTACGAAAGTTGCTGAAAGACCCTCGAGTTTGCTGCTTTTCGAGAGCGGAGGGCTTGTCCTGACTGACGCACTGACGGCGTTATACAGATAGGAACTTTGGAGGTGAGATGTTGCTACCAATCGGCGTACCGACGGTTGGAAATTAAGGTTGGCGGGAAATGAATATTTATTTAAATTTTTAACTTTACACCTGTTGTTTTTTAGTCAATTTCAGGGGACAAATCATTTTTAATGCAAATTTCGAATAATCTATTTTTTTTTGGCAATGTGTCGTTTCAGGAATTTATACGTTTTGAAACTTTCGGATAGCCTTGGCGCCAGATTTGAAATTTTGATCTTGTTTCATAATAATTTAATTGACAAACATTTTTATAGATATTTTCATAAAGTCTATTATTTATTTCACCGATATTTTCTAATGTTAGCGCATTTATAATTTTTTATATTTATTCGTTTTTAAGGTTATATACATATAATTTTTCTAAGAATATTGAGAAAACTGAAAAATATATTTGAAGATTTTAGATATATACCAAAAAATCAAAATTTCAACAAAAAAGTTTTTTTTTAACGATATTAGTTAGATATTAGATTGAGAAAGATGACTTCTGAATGAAAAATTTGTGATACATCTTTAATATTTAAATCATAAAAACTGTTAAGTTCTTATAAAAAGACGAATTTTCAACAAAATAATTGAATCCTCAACCAAAAACAATTTATTTTTAACCAATTAGATTTGTAACTAACAAAGATCAAATGTTTTTAATAAAGACGAATTTTTTCAAAATAGTTAAGTTTTTAACATGCAAACATGAATCTTCAACGAAAAAGTTAATTTTCAACCAAACAGTTGAATATTTAACCAAAAATATGAATTTTAAATGAAATTATTCAATTTTTAACCCATAATTATGCATCTTTAAAAAAAGGCTTTTTTCAACCATGTAATTCAATTTTTAAAGAAAAAGTTAATTTTCAACCAAACAGTTCAATTTTGTAACCAGAAAGATTAATTTTCAACAAAGGAGTTTAATTTTTAACCCGAAATATGCATTTCTAACAAAAAACGTAATTTTTAACCAAACTTTTGAATTTTCAATGAAAAAGTTAATTTTTAACAAAAAAAAAAGGAATTATTGACTAATTTTTAAGCTAATTTGGTCAACCACGATAAAACGTTCCTATTGTAATTTGAAAAAGATAAAAATTTTCTAAAAAATAACACATAAAAATTATTTTTTTTTTTTAGCAACAAATTGCTTGATTTATTATTTAGGAATTTTTACATCTTTTTTCAAATTACAGTAGGAACATATAATGGTGGTTGTCCAAATGTGTTCTTTGGATTCTTCGTTTCATTTTCAGGAGTTCTGCAAATTAATTATATTTATGTTGTTTTTTATTACGTTATTTTTCACCCAAAAATATGAATTTTCAACAAAAAGATTCATTTTCAGCCAAATAGTTTAATGTTTTAACGTAGCAATATAAATTTTTACCAAAAAAGTTAAATCTCAACCTATGAGTGAAATTTTTAAGAAAAGAAATTAATTTTCAGAAAAATAGTTTAATTTTTTGCCCAGAAATATTAATTTTCAAAACAAAAAAATAATAATTTCGAACCAAATAGTTGGATTTTTTACCAAAAAGATGAATATTCAACAAAAAAGTTTTTTTTCAACTAAGAGTTGAATATTTGTCAAAAAATATGAATTTGAACCAAAAGAATTAAATTTTTTTACCTAAAAATATGAATTTCCAGCAAAAGAGTTTAATTTCCGACAAAATAGTTTAATTAAAAAAAAAACTTTAATTTTCCACCAAATAGTTTAATTTTTTAACCAGAAATATCAATTTTCAAAACATACAAAAAATAATAATTCTGAACTAAATAGTTGAATTTTTTCCCAAAAAGATGAATTTTCAATCAAAAAACTTGAATTTTCTAAGCAAATTAGTTGAATATTTAACGAAAAATATGAATTTTAAACAAAGAATTAAATTGAATTAACCTAAAAATATGCATTTTTAACAAAAAAATTTAAATTTCTACCAGATAACAGGTGAATTTTCAACGTAAAAGTTTATTTTCAACCAAACAGTTCATTTTTTAACCAAAAAGATAAATTTTCAACAACATATAATTATGCTCTTTGTTATTATATTTTTTTAAATAAAAAATATGAATGATCAAAACAAGTTAATATGTTCTACTAAATAGTTGAATTTTCAGCCAAATAGTTAAATTTTTTAATCCTAAATTATAAATTTTCAAGAAAAAAATTAATTATCAACCAAACAGTAAAAATTTCGACAAGAGAAATTCATTTTCAACTAAATAGTTGAATTTTTAACTCAAAAATAGTAATTTTCCAAAAAGAAGTTTCAACTAAATAGCTGAATTTTTTACAAAAAAAAATTAATTTTTAACAAAAATGTTAATTTTCAACTAAACAGTTGAATATTCAACCTAAAAGATACATTTTCGACAAAATAGTTTAACGTTTTAACTCAAAAATATGCATTTAAAAAAAAGATCACTTTCAATCAAATAGTTGTATTTTCAACAAAAAATGTTATTTTTCAACCAACTAGTTCCATTTTTAAACAAAAAGATGAATTTTCAACAAAACGGTTTTTTTTCTTAAACCTAAAAAAGTCAGTTTTTATGAAAAAGATACTTTTCGAACCATTAGTTAAATTTTAAAACAAGAAAATCAATTTTTTACCAAATAAATAATTTTTTCAACTATAAAAGATGAATTTACAATAAAAAGGTAGTTTTCAACTATTTAACAGAAAGAAATAAAAGCTTTTCCCTTATATATTATTGGTGCAGTTTCTGAAATAATAAGTTAACTTAATGAAAAAGCAGACTTTATTATTATATTACTGCAATAAAAAATAATAATAAATAGTTTTGAATGTAACTCACATTTTTTATATGACGCCTGTAGTTAGAAAGAAAACTAGACCCTGCTGCTGAACGGATTGCCACCCACACGGCGTTCAAGAATTACTTTAACAGGGAAGCGCTTACTTTTCCGAGTATAATCAGAATCAAGTTTATCTTTTAACGGAACAACTGAAAAATCCCGAAAAATTCAATTCCCGAATTGGAAAATTCCTGAAGAATAAAATTTTGGACAGTTTATAATTGACCAAATTTGAAAATCCTAATTAATAAAATTATCAAATATTAAAATTCCTGGACAGTCTATAAAATGACTAAATTGGAAAATTTCCAAATAATAACATTTCCAACAACTTATAATATTACCGAATTTGAAAATCCCCAAACAATAAAACTCTCGTATAATACAATTTCCGAATTGGAAAATTGCGGAATTGGTAAATTCCTGAATAATAATATTCCTAAATTTTTATAATTTACCAAATTTGAAAACTCTAAAATAATAAAATTCCTGAAAAGTCTATAAAAGGACTGGGTTGGAAATTTTCCAAATAATAAAATTCCCGACAATTTAGAATATTACCGAATTGGAGTATTCCCAAACAATAAATTTGCTTAACAGTCTATAAAATGACTGAATTGGAAAATTCACAAATAACGAAATTCCCGATAGTTTATAAAATGACCGAATTGGAAAATTCCCAAATAATAAAATTCTCTAATAATAAAATTCTCGAATAATACAATTTCCGAATAATAAAATTCCTGACAGTTTATAATTTACAAAATTGGAAAATGATCAAATAATAAAATTCCCGACAGTTTATAATATTACAGAATTTGGAAATTCCTAAATAATAAAATTTCCAAATTGAAAAATTCCTAAATAATAAAATTCCCGAGTGAAGAAATGGATGAAAGTTCTATAAAATTCCTAAATTGGTAAATTCCCAAATAATAAAATTCCCTACAGTTTATAAAATCACCGAATTTGAAAATTCCCAAATCATAAAATTTCTTAAGAGTCTATAAAATGACTGAATTAGAAAATTCACAAATAATCAAATTCTCGACAGTCTATAAAAATAACCGAATTGAAAAATTACCAAATAATAAAATACTCTAATAATTAAATTTCCGAATATTACAATTTCCGAATAATAAAATTCCTGAATAATAAAATTTCTGACAGTTTATAATTTAAAAAATTTGAAAGCTCCTA
Source organism: Belonocnema kinseyi (assembly GCF_010883055.1). Taxonomy (NCBI): domain Eukaryota; kingdom Metazoa; phylum Arthropoda; class Insecta; order Hymenoptera; family Cynipidae; genus Belonocnema; species Belonocnema kinseyi. The sequence goes on along the minus strand of NC_046661.1, from coordinate 150,405,915 downwards.
AATAATAAAATTCCTGAACAGTCTATAAATTGACTAAGTCGGAAAATTCCCAAATAATAAATTTCCCGACAGTTTAGAATATTACCGAATTGGAATATTTCCAAATTGGAAAATTCCTAAATAATAAAATTTCCAAATAATAAAATTCATGAAAAGTCTATAAAATGACCGAATTGGAAAATTCCCAAATAATAAAATTCCCGACAGCTTATAATATTATCAAATTTGAAAATTTACGAATAATAAATTCCCTAAAATTCTCTGTTAAATAATAAAATTCCGGAAAAGTCTATAAAATGCTTGAATTGGAAAATTCTCAAATAATAAAATTCCCGACAGCTTATAATATTACCGAACTTGAAAATTCCTGAATAAAAAAAATTGATTTATTATTTAGGAATTTTTCAATTGGAAAATTCCCGAATAACAAAATTCATGGACATTCTATAAAATTCCTGAATTGGAAAATTCCCGACATCTTATAATATTACCGAATTTGAAAATTCCCAAATAATAAAGTTCTCTGATAATGAAATTCCCGTTTAATAGAATTTCCGAATGATAAAATTCCTGAATTGGAAATAATATCAATTGGAAATGAAAATAATAAAATTTCCGACAGCTTATAATATTAGCGAATTTAGTAATTCCCAAATAATGAAATTTTCAAAATAAAATTGCCGAATTATAAAATTTCCAAACTACAAAATTGATTAAAAATGCAATAATAAAATATTTTTATAAAAAAATATTTTGAATGGTTGAAATTTCTAAAATTAGTGTTTGAATTTAAAATTACAATAATTAAAATATATTGAAGCGTATATACTTTTCGATAAAAATATTTGATTATTGTATTTTCATTAAATAAATTATATTTATGAAAAAATCTAATTGTTTAGATTCGTGAATGTTCTATTTCGAATATTTTATAATTCGGTAATATTATAATCTGCTCGGGAATTTGCCAATTTTGGAATTTTATTATTCGGGAATTTTCCAATTCAGTAATATGATAATCTGTTCGAGAATTGTATTATTTTGGTTTTTTCAGTCATTCGAATTTATCATGACAAATTGTTTGGAATATTCTGAATGCTCATAAGAAGATAAAATCACTTAAAGCTATGAATAAATATAATCGAAATTTTTAAAAATTATGAATGCTACTAGAATTATTGTGATAAATTACAAAATTCTTGGTCTTTTTTATGATTATATTTGCAAAAAAATTTTTTTTCACGTGTTCAAACATTTTAATTTTTAATTAGTTTAAGTGTTATATGACTTTTTATTACTATTTTGTTTACTTTATTTACTTTATATTTATTTGTATTTATGAATTATTTTTTCCTTATTAATATTTTTGGTTTTAAATGCATTTGTTTGATTTTTTAGTTTGTAAAACCAAATGGGAGGATTCAATTAAAAAATTGGTTTAATTTTAAATGATTCTCAGTTAAAACTGAAAATATCGTAATTTTCAATTAAAGAATTTTATGGACAAAGTGTAAAAAATATGAAATATTTTTATTTCCCTTACTGAAATTTGTACACTATCAAAGTGAAGGTATTGAGAATTTTATAATTCATAAGATTAAAAGCTTATTGAAAGTACATTTAATATATGGCATCAAAAATTTCCGGATAAGAATTTCAATTTTGAATTATACAATCACGGCTCCGCCATCTTGATTTTTTAAAATTTGACTAATCTAATTTAAATTTGACTGAATCTAATTCAATCCAACCCACTACAATTGAATCAATTCCAATCCAATTCATTACAATCCAATCACATTCATTACAATCCAAATCAGTCCAAACTAATTCAATGCAACCCAACCCAATCTAATCTAATGCTGTTCAATTCAATCCAATTCAATTCATTCCAATCTAATCTGATTTCTTCCAATCCATTTTATTCCAATCCAATTCAAGCCATCCAACTCCATTCCAATCCAATGCAATCCAATTGATTCCAATCCAATTCAATCCTATACAATCAAATCCACTTCAATCTGATCCAATTCAATTCACGCTGTTTCAATCCTATCACAGTAATTGTAATCCAATTCAATCTGATTGAATTTAAGCCACTCCAATCCAATCAATTACAAACAATTGCAACACACTCAAATGCAATACCATCCACTCCAGACCAGTCAATTTCAATCGAATACTATTCAATACAATCCACTACAATTCAATTCAATCCAAGTTAATCCAATCCAATTCATTCCAATTCAATCCACTCCAATCTAATTCAGTCATATCCAATCCATTCTAATTCAATACAATCCAATATAATCCAATACACTCCAATTTATTTTAATTCAATCCAATCTATTCCAATCCAATTCATTCCAATACAAATCAATCCGCTCTATTCCAATCCACTCCGATACAATTCATTTCATTCCATTTCGATCCATTCCTAACCAATCGAATCCAATTCATTTCAATATAATTTATTCCAAACCAATTTAATTGAATATACTTCACTCCAATACAATCCAATTCATTCTAATCCAATCGAATTAAATCCAATAAAATCTCATCCACTCCAATCCTAACAATTGCACTCCAGCCCACTCCAATACAATATATTCTGACTTAATCTAATGCAATCCAATCGATGCCAATCCAATCTAATCCTATTAAATCAAGTCCAATTCAATTTAATCTATTAAAGTCCACTTCATTCCACTTCTATCAATGCTAATCCAATCCAGTTAATTTCGATACAGTTGACTCCGATCCATTCCAATTCTGTCCAATTCAGTCCACTTCAATACAATATAATGCATACTGATCAATTTCAATCGTATTCAAACCAATCCAAGTTCATCCAATTCAATTCATTCCAACCCAAGTCAATCCACTACGCTCCACTCAAATCCAATGAAATTCAACTCATTTCAAATCAATCCACTCTATTCCAATCTACTCCAGTCAAATCAATTTCAATCCAATACTACCCAAACCAATCGACTTTAATCCAATTCAATGCACTCCCTCCAATCCAATTAATTCGAATTAAATTAAATTTACTCCACTCCAATCTACTTGATTTCAATTCAATTTATTCCAATCTAATCCAATTTATTCCAATCCAATTAATTCTAATACAATTGAATTCACTCTTTTCCAATCCAATCAAATGCGATTCATTTTAATCCAATTCATTCCAAACCAATTTAATCGAATATAATGCAATTCAATACAATCCAATTCATTACATTCAATTTCTATCCACTCCATTTCACTCCAACACACGCCAATCCAATCCACTCGGATCCATTCCAATCCGCTTCAATACAATCGAGCACATTCCAATTCTATTAAATCCAATCAAAGTTAATCCAATCCAATTAATTCCAATCCAATAAAATTTAATTAAATTTTTTGAGATGAAGGACGAGTAACGCACTATTTTTTATCACACCAGTTAGCGCAAGTGTACGTCTACGAGCCAAAGTTGGGATCACTGAACTCGTCGTACCATAAAGTACAGATATAAATGTCCATCAGCCGATCAGTTCACAGTTTCAGTTACTTTATAGTACACTGTACCCTGAGTATAAATTTTATGGTCTATCCTAAAAAGTGCTATTTTAAGTATCGTTTGCAATACCTAAAATCATACTTATCATGTCGGTGTGAAAAAATTATTTTTTTAGCTGAAAATTTAAATATTGCAGTTGAAGGTTTATCATTTTGGTTGGAAATTCATATATTATCATTTTTTTTCAACTAAAAATTTAACTACTTCAGTTAAAGATTCATAATTTTAGTTGAAAATTTACCTGTTTGGTTGAAAATTTAACTACAGTGAAACTCTTCAATGACCCCTTCTATAGCTCTTCCAAGAATTGAGGCAGCGCCGCAGGTAGGTGTAACAGGAAATGCGCGAGGTGCGCGGGATTTGCGATTGTCACTCAGGCGAGCAGTTAGCTGTGAACAAACAAAAACTGAGCGGGCTATAATGAGTTAGTTCCCACCCACCGCCAGCCCCAAAATCGGCACTATAGAAGAGTTTCACTGTATTTTGTTCAGAATTTTTCGTTTTTAGTTGAAAATTCAACTAGTTCGTTCAAAAATCACGAATTTATTTTAAAATTAATTAATTTTGTTTAAATTCATGTATTTTGCGGGAAATTTGTCTTTCTTGATGGAACGTTAATCTTCTTGATGGAAAATCCATTCTTTTTTGTTTGATAGAGAATTCAACTATTTAGTTAAGAATTAATTTTATTTAGTTAAAAATTCAACTAATTAGTTTGAAAGTTGAACTACTTTGTTACGCGATTTTTTTGGTATGTTTTTGGTTAAAAATTGGTCTTTTTTGTTTGAAAAGATTTTTTGAACTGAACTTTCAACTATTCTATGTTTGGTTTGTTGGTTGAAAATAATTTCGATAACTGAAAATTAACATATTCACTTTTTGGTTGAAAATTAATATTTTTTAGTTGAAAATTCAACTATTTGAATAAAAATCCATGTGTTTTGTAGAAAATTAATTTTTGTGGTAGAAAAATAATTTTCGCGATTGAAAATTGATCCTTTTGGTTGAAAAATCGTATTTTTCTGGTATAATATTAATATCTTTAGTCTATTTTCTTTTTCGTTTAAAAATGATCTTTTTTAGTTAAAAATTAATTTAAAAATAATTACTTGTACCATTAACTCCCTAGCTAAAAACTAGCGTTATTTTCTTGAATTAAGAGTTCTTATTCTGATCCCTCTAATAGCTTAATTGGAAAAGCACCTGACCGGAAATCAGAAGTTCTGTGGTTCGATTCCCAATGGAGTGAAGATGGAGTAGGATCTTTTTTTCAAGAAATAATTTTAATTTAAAAATGTAATCGAAAAAAAACGATTGGATTGAAAATTCATTTATTTGGTCAAAAGTTAATTTTTTGTAGAAAATCAATTCACGCGATTGAAAATTCATCTTTTTGGTTGAAAATTGGTATTTTTTGGTAGAAAATTAATCTTTTTGATTGGAAATTCTTCTTTATAGCTAGAAATTCAACTATTTGGTTAAAAATCCATTTTTCGGGGGGGGGGGGGGGGGGGGGGATTCATCATTTTTGTTGAAAATGAATCTTTTCGGTTGAAAATTGATGAATCAATCTCTTGGATTGTAATTACACCTTTTTTTTAGCATTTGAACTATTCAGCTAAAAGTTCAGTTTTTGGGGCAAAGATTTATAATTTTGATTGGCAATGTGTCTTTTTGAGTAGAAAATTGATCTTTCTGATTGCAAATTCATTCATGTTATTAAAGGTTTGGCTTTTTTGGTAAAAAGTTTATCTTTTTGGTAAGAAGCTCTACCAATTTGTTAAAAATTCATAAATTTTGTTAAAATTCATCTTGTCGTTCAAAATTTAATCTTTTTAGTTGATAAATTATCCATTGGGTTAAAAAATTCATCTTAATTCTTGAAGATTCAGTAGACATTTTTTTTAAATTTATATTTTTCAGTTTAAAATTAAACTATTTCGTTGAAAATTCGTCATTTTCAATTAAAAATTAATTTTTTTTTTGCTAAAGAAATGTACAATTTCACCTTTGGTTCAAAATAAGAAATTTACCTAATTTTTGGTAGAAAATTCGACTTGATTGGTAGAAAATTAATCTATTTGTTTGAAGATTCATCATATAAGTATAAAATTAATTTTTTGTTGTTGAAAATTAATTTTCTTAAATGAAAATATAACTATTCCATTTTTGGTTAAAAATTGATATTTTTTGGTTAAAAACTCATGTATTTTGTTGAAAAATCGTCTTTTTTGGTAAAAAAAGTATTGTTCTTGATTGAAAATTCACCTATTTGGTTAAAAGAAATTTTTTGTTGATGATTCACCATTTTAATTGCAACATGATTTATGAGTGTAATGTCATTTAAACGTGAGCGCGTATCAAAACTTCGCGCCCTTTATGAGGAATTATGGTTCCGGACTATTCGCGATGCGCAGTGACAATTCTGTGTGAGCCTGTGTGAGTTTTTGTCTCCACTTTGCCTAGAGGATCTCTAATTTTACCTTGGAGAGGAATTAATATCAATGATGGTAAAGAGGATACGAAAGAGGGGCAAGAAATAAATTTCGTATGGTCGGAGGGGGCGGGGGTTATTGAGATGTGTTAGGAAGGTATAGATAAAGACTGGATGAAGTGGGAGTTAAGAGAGAACGATAAGGCTTGGGTATGTGTAGAAGAGGGGGAACGATAAGGCTTGAATATACTTGAGGAGAAGGGATGATAATACTTGGGTATACGTGAGAGAGGGGGAGCGAATTAGGTTTAGATACCTAGAGGAAGGGAATAATGAGGCTTGGGTATTCTCAAGAAAGGAGGGGTCAGGCTTCGGTGTGTGTAGAAGAGGGGTTATGATAAGGCTTGATTATACGTAGAGGAGGGGTGAGATAAGGCTTTGGTTTACGAAGTTGAGGGGGAACGATTATACTTAGGTATACGTGAGGGAGGGTGAATG
>NC_046661.1:150388254-150399315 GCF_010883055.1 Belonocnema kinseyi | reverse complement strand
GGGGTAGAAGCGCTCGCTTCACGAACTTATTTTCCACAGTAAAATACAAATTTACAAGGTCACCATTTCCGAACGGTTAGAATTTTTTGCAAGGATCATACCCCAAAAAGGATGCGTCATTCAGCAGAAATGCTTTTGTGGCAAGATTGGAGGGAACTTGGTGGTCGATTTCGGGCTGAGTGTGACAGATGATTAGGCTCATGTGACGGATGCGTTCTGAAACGTCATCCCTTGTATAGGCAATTTGCGCCTTGAGTGGCTGAGAATCGTCAAGTGTGTGTGTGTGTGTGTGTGTGTGTGTGAATGAGTTATTCTTTTTTTAACTAAAAAAAACTAAAGTCTCTCTGAAGAGTGCTCAATTTTAATTGGAAAGGAACCTCATCAGGGTTATTAAAGCTGGATATTATTAATTTAGAGGATCATTGATGAAAAATTACTTTAACTATCTTGCACAAATTGTTAACAGGGTGGTTGGCAAATCCCCATTTTCAATTTATTTCGTCTACTTTTTCCTGATTTTTTGTTGATCAACCTTTTATTTTTCATGGTCATTCAAATTCTAAGAATTTTTGAACAAAAAAGATGCCTTCTTATCAAAAGAGTTACATTTTTAACAAAATAATTAAATTTCTAACTGAATATTTGAATATTCAACAAAAACAAAAAATATTTTAAACGACATAGATGAATTTTTAGCGTTTTTTAATTTAAAGATTCAACTATTTGGTTAAAATTTAATACATTTATTAAAAATTTTACTATTTTTGGCAGAAAAGTAACCCCATTGGTTGAAAATGTAATTCAAATATTTCTGATTTAAAATAAAAATCTTTTTTGGTGGAAATATGAACTATTGCATATTTTAGTTGATCATTCAAATGTTTATTTTTTTGGCTTGAAAATTTAACTGGCTTTAGAAATTTAAATTTTCTAAATTTATATTTTAATTTACCTGGCTTATAGAACATTAATTTTTAAACATTTTGTAATTATTTTTTTATAAAAATCTCAAATTTCCATTTTGGATTAAAAAATTATGTTTTATATTTTTTAAATTCAACTATTTGGCAACAAATTGAATACATTGATTAAAAGTTCGACTTTTTCGGTAGAAAATTAATCCTCTTGGTTCAAAATTTAAGTATTTAGTTTAAAATAAAATTTTTGTTGAAACTCCAAATTTTGTGTATAAAATTTATGTTTTTGACTTGAAAATTTAACAACTTGGTAGAAAATTCAACTGCTTTGTAGAAAATTCGTTTTTAAAAAAGAAAACTATTTAAAAAAATGCATTTTTGCATTTAAAAAATTGAATTATTTTGTAGATAAACGATTAAATTTGCTGATAATTTAACAGTGTACTTAAATGTGTTTCTATTTCTTGTGAAGTCATCCATTTTGGTAAAAAATTCAACTATTTTTTTAGAAATTCAATTATTTTATTAAAAATTCATCTTTTTTAGTCGAAAATTCAACTGATTTATTGAAAATTATATATTTTTAAAAATGATTTTTCATTTAAATAAAAATCTAAAGATATCAGTTATTACATTTTTTGTTAAAAATTTATCTTTTTGGTTGAATATTCATCACTTTAGTTGAAAACTGAACTGAATTCTTGAAAAATCCTTTTTTTATTTAAAATTCATTTTTTGAAATGAAAATTTAAGATATTCATTTCAGGTTAAAAATTTATTTTTTCACTTTAACATTTTAACTATTTGATAGAAAAACAATTAAATTTATTAATAACTCAAGTGTATGATTAAAAACGTATCTTTTTTGTGAGTTCATCCATTTTGGTTAAAAATTCAACAATTTTGTTGGAAATTCAATTATTTTATTAAAAAATCATGTTTTCTTATTCGAAAATTCAAATTTTTTATTAAAAAAAATTGTTGTTCAATTGTTTTCGATTCAAAATAAAAATCTAAAAACTAAACCAAATTCTTGAAAAATCTTTTTTTTTTGACAAAATTAATTTTTTTAAATGAAAATTTAAAATTTTTATTTACAGTTCGAAACTTTTTTTTAGTTCAGAAATTCAACTGTGTGGTAGAAAAACGATTAAATTTGTTGATAAGTATATGATTCAAAATTTATCTGTTATTTTGTGCATTTATCCATTTTGGTAAAAAAATCGACTATTTTTGTAGAAATCCATTTATTTTATTAAAAAAGCATGGAAAATGGAAACTAATGGAAAATGCAACTATTTTGTTCAAAATTTCTATTTTTCGTTCAATTTTTTAATATTTAAAATAAACATCTTAAAATATCAGCTATTAAATTTTTTTGTTAAAAAAACAACTTTTTAATTAATTAAATTAATAATTTTTACGTTTTTAGTTAAATATTCATCTCTTGAGTTCAAAGTTGAAATAAATTCTTAAAAATACTTTTTTCGGTTAAAATTAATTGTTTAAAATTTATTATTTTCATTTTGGTATTAAAATTAATTTTTTTTTAGAAATGTGATTATTTTATTAAAAAATCATCTTTTCTAGCCGAAAATTACAATATTTTGTTCAATTTTTTCTTATTTCAAATATGAACTATTACAATCTTTATCGAGAACAAATCTTGATACGATGTTGAAAATTTCAGAAAAAAACTTCACAGAATTAAAAATAAACTAAATTTGAGTAATTCTCTCGGGGAAGGAGGGAAGAACCCTTTATGAATTTCTTCTCGGTTTTAGTTTTTTCCCCTCATAAATCTATTACGGCTTCCAAGATCTGTGATGTGTGTCGCATGTGGTTTGGTTTGTCGGCGGAGTAGTAAAGTCACATACGGTCGGCGCGCCCAACTTTTAAGTATACGTAACTCAACACATACTTCCGCCAGAACCATAAGTGAATGAACACTAATTTACACTCACGATTTCTCCAAAAATTTCCTCAACAATATCGTTTTTTATTTTTTTCAAAATAATACCCCCCCCCCACCCCCTATTTACGATCGCAATATTTTGCACTCCCCCCTTTCCCCCAGAAAGGTGATTTAGCCCAAAATTCTCCCAAAATAGAGGAAGTGGTTTTTTTTAAAACAAAAATTGGAGAACAATACGAAAATAAAATCTTTTACATAAAATTATAGGATTTTCTGGGAAAGAAATGAATTTTTAATCCAAAAGTTAAATTTTCAATAAAAAATTAATTTTCACCCGAGGAAGATCAAAAGGACGAATTTTTCACAAAAAATTAAAAACAGACTACATTAATTAATTCTAATGATTAATTATCAACAAGTTCAATCGTTTTCTATCAAATAGTTAAATTTTTCAATTAAAAAGATTAATTTCAAATCCAAAATAAAAATGATCAATTTTTATTAAAAAAAAAATTTTCATTATTAAAAACGAAATTTAAAAAGTTGCATTTATACCAAACTGTTCAATTTTCAGTTAAAAAATGTAATTTAACCGAAAAAAACAACTTTCAATAATTTCTTTTTTTAATTAAATTTTTTCTCTCTAAAATAGTAAATACCCCACCCCTCTTATTCGACCGCAGTTTTGTGCCCCCCCCCCCTAGAAAAGTAATTTTGCCCACAATTCTCTCTGAACAGAGGAAGTTTTTTTTACAAAAAAATAGGAGAATAATACGAAAATAAAATCTTTTAAGTAAAATTATTGTAAATGCGATATTGCAGTAAATGCGAAACATGATAAATTTCTAAGATTTCAAGATTTTCTGCGAAAGAAATGAATTTTTAAACGAAAAGTTAAATCTTCAACAAAAAAGTTGATTTTCACCCGAAGAAGATCAAAAGGACGAATTTTTCAGAAAAAATTAAAAACAGACTAAATTAATTAATTCTAATTTTTATCATTATAAACGAAATTTAAAAAGTTGAATTTTCTACCAAACTGATAAATTTTCAGTTAAAAAATTTAAATTAACCGAAAAAACCACTTTAAACAATATCTTTTTTAAAAATTAAAAATTACTTTTTTCAAAAATAGTAATTCATTTCTTTCTGCGAAAGAAATGAATTTTTAAATCAAAAGTTAAATTTTCAACAAAAAAGTTGATTTTCAACCAAGGAAGATCAAAAGGACGAATTTTTAACAAAAAATTAAAAAGTTACTAAATTAATTATTTCTAGTTATAAATTGTCAACAATTTTAATAATTTTTCTATCAAATAATTGAATTTTTAAACTAAAGAAATTAATTTCACACAAGAAATGAAAATGTTAAATTTTTATTAAGAAAAAAATCAATTTTCATTATTAAAAACGAAATTTAAGAATTTGAATTTTCCACGAAACAGTTAAATTTTCCGTTAAAAAATGTAATTTAACCGAAAAAAACTTTCAACAATATCTTTTTTTAATTAATTTTTTTTTCTCCAAAATAGTAAATACCCCCCCCTTTTTTAGGACCGCAGTTTTGTATCACCAACCCCATAGAAAAGTAATTTTGCCCAAAATTCCCTTAAAACAGAGGAAGTTGTTTTTTTTTTAACAAAAAATAGTAGAATAATAGGGAAACAAAATATTTTGAATAAAATTAATGTGAAGGCGTTGTTGCACTCAATGTAAAACACTAAATTTCTAAGATTTTAAGATTTTCTACAAAAGAAAACTGAATTATTTAAATCAAAAGTTAAATTTTTACATAAAAAATTTATTTGCAACCAAGGAAGTTGAAAAGGAGGAATTTTTAACAAAGCAGTTAAAAAAAGACTAATTTAATTAATTCTAATTATTAATTGTCAACAAGTTTAATCTTTTTTCCATCTGATAGTTGAATTTTTAACTAAAAAGACTTCAATAATTCTATGTGCGGGTTTGTAGGTTCAACCATTCGGAATTCGCAGAACCTCAGTGTCTGAAAACGTGTTTATCAAATAACGTAGTAAATTCCTGTAAATCTCACTTTGGATAAGAAACGGACGTCGCTCTCAAGTTTTAAATTATATCATATAGTAAAATAGTTATTTTTCTCTGTGCCAAAATATCACTAATTATCTTGGGTGACAAAAATTGTTCTGTAAGTAATTGTCTTAAAAATATATCTGATTATTTAACCGATCATCATCTATCTCTTCAATTTCTCGCATATAAAATTCCTTACTACTTATCCTATTATTCCTTTTTGTCATTTTATTTAATGGATAAGAAAGAAAAGCAAAGTGGGCTTGAACCCTTTAGATCTGTCAAGTCCCACGTTAAAGAGGAATGAAAAATTTTCAAACCTTTTGCTGTCACGATTAACCCCGTGATGTAACGTAGAAAAAAATGGTGACAGCGGTGGGATCCGCCTAACTACTTGCTTTTCTTTGAATCGTTTATCCAAAAATAACCCTTACAATAATACCTTTCTATTTTGCTGAAATTGTTATTTGTTGCATTTTTGTGTATGATTTTATGTACTGATCTTGTTCATGTATTTTATTGACTAATTGCTATATTGTGACTAAAGTGCCGCGGGTGATTTTTCCCCATGTGTCGTGAATTCCTGTTAATTTCCTAGCCTTTTTAGCCCTATATTAATTTCGTCCAATCCGCATTTTCGCAAATTAATTTTTGTGAAACTTACATATTTTTCTAGTTTCATTCAATTTTCCGTTCACTTACAAAATTTGGGTTCCGATAAAGTTTCGCAAGTTCTTTTTTATTTGATATAGATGTAAATAAAAAAACCTACGTCAGATAAGTGAAAACCGTTTTTGAAAATATAATTTTCTTCAGTCAGAATAGATTTTTCAATTTTTATCGATTTTTGGTGGTCGAAAAAGTTTCGGCATAAAAACTAGTTTAAAATAAGGTTTAGAATTTTATTCTCTCTTTCTACAATTTCTACTGCGCGATTTCGATTTTTGTAGTTTAATTGATTTTTCTCAATTAGACTAATATTTTGATCGTGTCAAATCATGTTACCTGACTGCACAGGGTCAATGAAAGTTATTTTCTAACATGTTTATCTGAATATAACTTTGTGTTTATTTTTATTATATGATTTTTAAATACTGATTTTGAATATAATTGTATTTCTTTAGAAATTTTGCAACCGTTAATTTTGAAATTGAAAATGGCTCCTCCAGAACCTCACACACAATATCTCGCCCTTCAAAGTGCTCTTTCGTGTGTACCTATATTCGACGGATACAAGCCTTCTCTCAGGTTGTTCGTCTACGATGTAGAAAACGCAAAAAGTTTCCTTCCAGTCGAAAGTAATGAGGCACTTCTCGTTCGCTGTATTATTGTCAAATTAAAAGGAGCCGCGAAAGATTGCGTTGAGGGATGCACGTTCAGAAAAATCGGAGATCTGATTAAACTCCTAAAGTCGCATTTTTCCAAGGGTCGCGATTTGAAATCATATGACCAGGAATTGTCTAAGTTCGTCATGTTATCTGACGAAACAATTCAGGAATACGGAGCACGTGCTCAGTATTTGGTGCGCGCCGCGAAAGCTTTCTGGGCTGATCAAAGTCACTCCCCCAAAACTATAAAGCAGTTAATGGATGCACTGAATCCAATTGAGTGTTTTATAGAACGTTTACCCGGCGAGCTAGAAATGCGTGTGTCGATCAAGAAGCCTGTTGACTTAGAAATTTGCAATCGAATATGCTTGCACAGAAGATTGTCGTGCGTTAAATCGAAGAAAGACGCGAGAAACAGCCGTGCATTATTCCCGACGTGATTTGCCGCCTGAAACTCGGAGAGTCTCTGACAGGAGTAACGAATTGCGAGATATTTCCCCAAATTATTACTATTCTAGAGACTCTTGGGGAAAGGAACATCGTGATTACCATTACCGCCAATATCGCCAGAATCGCGTTGATGATATTGGTAGACTCAAAAATCGAGTGCATACTATCCAGGCTCATATAACCGTTATCATAGTCCTGGAAGGCGTGAACACTATCAATGCTCTCCCTCCCCTGCTCAACAAATATCCGCGTATACGGAATCCAGATACTTCGATTCACGTCCGTATGAACCTCATTATCGAGAAAATCGCTATATTCGCCATAATCGTCCCGTTTACATTTTATACCGTGATCACGCTTACCATCCAGCTGCAAAATCAGCATCTAGCGAAAATCGGGAATCAAGGCCGAAGAAGGTTACATTGAGTGATCGGTATAAGTCCGACACGAAGCGAGATATATTTGGTGTTTTCTGCAATGACGTCGGGCATGAAACAACGCGATGTAGAAACCCCGCGAATGCGTTTCGACCATCTGCTTTCGGCCGCACACGCACTCCCTCTCCTTCGTATCGTCGTACAACTGAATTCACTAGATACAACGCTTGTGAGTCTTTAAACTCCCAGAGCGCTCGCACGAGACCCCGATGGCGAACGCGACGACGATGAGTGCCAAGGTTGCGGTGGTCACTACGCAGTCCGATGCCAAGCATGTTATTACTGCTTTTCATTTGTCAAAATTGACTTTCAGGAACTGAAGGGTGGCAAAGGAGTCTTCCTTCTTGATACGCGCTGCGCAGTAAATTTAATAAAAAGAGATTATTTGCAACCAGATACACCCGTCAACATCAATGACAGAATAACTATTACCGGAATCACGGAAGGATTGATACCTTTATACGGATCCGCTATTCTAAAGATATTCGATGCTCTTGTAAAATTCTTCGTAATGCCGAATAATCTCAGGGTTCCTGATAAAGGTATTCTTGACGGAGACTACTTTTATCAGGAACAAGTCACAATCTCTTATTACCACAAAACTATGGTTACTTCGAGCCGTCCAATTACACCCATCCCTTTTATTAACCCTCAGAAATGTTTAGACAGTTATGACGAAGAACCTTCTAGAACCAACTTGCAAACACCGGTATTAACCCTTAAAGCTCGAACACGTCACGTCGTTCCAATCGAGGTCTTGAATAAAGAGTGCACAGAGGGATTTCTGCCTTTTATGGGCGCGGGAGAGGGCATTCTCATGGGTAACGCAGCAGTTGTTAATGAGAATGGTCACTGTTGCGCGATAGCGATCAACGTCGGTTAAGCCTGGTCTAAAATCGCCGCAAATAGTTTTTTTGCGGCGCCGCAAGACTCAGCGATGTGATGCGGCATCGTAACGCAAGGAATAGACGTCTACCGTGGTCGCGAGTCGCGCTGTTGCGGCAGCCAATCAGAGCTTACTATTAAATGAACTGTTTTCTCGCCGTGGTTTGACAGTCAAATATTTTTCGCCCCTATAATGGATCCCTCTGACCCACAATTTGCTCTTTTGCAGTTTTTTTCTTTAATTTTAAATGCTTTTAAATGTTTCTCACATAACACACCAAACCCACAAAAAAATCCAGACAAATGCAAAACAAAATCACTCGAACTCAGTGTCGACGATGCCACAAACGTGTGGTTGTACGAGGTTATGTGATGAAACGCTCTGATTGGTCCTCTGACATCCGACGCGAGATCACGCGAGACGGTTGCGGCGCGAAAAGTTGAGTTGAACCAACTTTTCGCTCTCGGTTATTTGCGGCTCGGCACTTGCTTGCGGTGCCACAACGGGCTGTTTGCCACGATTGTAGATCAGGCTTTACGAAGACGTTAACATGCCGATAGCTCCTCAGAGAATCGAACCGTACGAAATTTATGACCGCGATCTGGAACTTGAGTCACCTTCAGAATCTGAGGAAGAACTCGAATACATGATTAAAAAACGATCCGGTCCCCTATTATCCAAAAGACAACGGATAAGGCAAATTTGCGAATTAGTCCAAGTAAATAAATTAAACCCTGACGAGAAAGAAAGCATCATTAGGCTCATAGGAGTTTCCGTACTTGTTCTTTATCCGAGACAATGAGTTCCTAGGTATGACCTTGGAACAGCATACTATCCCGACCATAAACGATGTACCTATGGTAAAGAGACAGTATCGCTACCCGCAGGTCCACACGGAAGAGATAAGGAAACAAGTGGGGAAACTACTTAAGTTTGGAGTTATTAAGGATTCAAACTCTCCTTACAATTTACCACTGTTGATTATTCCCAAAAAGGCAGATGCTAATGGGAATCGACAGTGGCGAAGGGTAATTGATTTCAGGGCCCTGAATACGAAAACCGTCGGAGATGCGTATCCTCTTCCGAATATCACGGAAACACTTGATAATTTGGGGAAGGCGAAGTATTTTTCTGTCTTTGATCTTGCCAGCGGTTTCTATCAGATTCCAATGAATCCCACTGATCGGCTAAGCACAGCCTTCTCTACTGATCGTGGTCACTACGAGTACCTTAGAATGCCGTTCGGTCTCGAAGATGCTCCGGCCACGTTCCAACGCCTGATCGATCGAGTGTTGACGGGATTGCAGGAAACAGAGCTGTTTGCTACCTCGACGTTATAATCATCTTCGCGGCTTCCATCCTCTTCCATCGTCTTCAACCGGAAAAATGTGCCTTCCTTTCAACAAAGGTAAAATATCTAGGTCACATAATCACTGAGAATGGATTTCGTCCTGATCCTGATAAGATCAAGGCCGGGAAAAATTTCCCGGTACCGAAAAATCCGAAAAACATAAGAGAGTTTCTGGAATTAGTCGGATATTATAGGAAGTTTATTGCGGACTTCGCAGGTTGGACTAAACCATTATCAGACATGCTAAAGAAAAGTCGTGCATTCCACTTGGGCGAGGAGCAGCAGAGAAGCTTCGAAAATATGAAAGACGTTCTCGATTACGCATCCGATTACGTGATCGCATCCGATTACGCGATCGGTGCCGTTCCGAGTCAGGGGAAATTGGGGCAAGATTTATCCGTGGCCTACGCGTCGCGCTTGCTCAACAAAGCTGAGCAAAACTATTCGATTATTGAGAGAGAGAGAGAGTGTCTAACGGTTTTTGAGTTTGTTTGGCATTTTAGACATTATTTATACGGAAAGAATTTCATGGTGATCACAGATCATCAGGCTCTGAGATGGCTTCACTCAGTAAAAAATCCATCTTCGAGATTGATGCGCTGGAGATTTAAACTGCGCGATTTCCAGTATGAAATTGTTTACTAGTCCGGCAACACGAACAAAAACGCGGACGCCCTCTCTCGGAATCCGCCGGAGAAGAGCAATGCTTTCGCGGTATACGAAATAATAATCTTCCCTTTGAATCTCGTGTCTGAACGAAGGAAGCCTGGAAAACCTAGAAAAAACCCCAGTAAAAGCGAGGAAACAGCTCGATGCGATAAGTCGGAATTAGGATCGCGATAAACAGGAATTGCGGCAAGGGTTCGGTCACGAAGTAAATCAAGGCCGAGACCTAATTATAAAGAATCTTCGGTCAGACAACAGCGTAGTCTCGCGTATTCTCCATCGGATTCGAAATCGAAACCAGGCTTGAGACCCCGACGGCGAATTTCGCGTAAACAAATGCTTCGGTACGAGAACGACGACGATTACGTTCCCCTAATATCCGTTCGATGACAGCCTATGTCCATCGAGAGCTTGTTTGGGAGAAATCCTCTTCTAACTCTTCTCCGATCGAGATGGTCGTCGAGGTCGACCCAGCGGCCCTACAAGAGCAGTTCTCAGATTCTGATGAACGTACACTGGTAGAAACATTCTCTAGCAATTATGATGTCTCTCGTTGCCCACCGATATCCCTCTCTGGAGACGATGCTGTTGTGATTCTACCACCTGAAGGGAATCCTTCGGATTTTGAGTCAATTTAAACTGAAGTTGAATCCGAAGTAGAACAGACCGTGCTGGAGTTCACTACAGTGAGGGATACAGCAGCAAAGTTGCGAGAGAAAATTTCTGAGAGCCCGGAAATTCCTGACTTTTCCAGCCTCCCATCTACGCCCCAGTCTACTCCTCTCGCGGAGCCTCGTTTTGAACAACCGGAAAGACGTCACGTGGAGCTTACAGAGCAACCACCGGCACCTTCTCCGGGAAACTCCGAAGAAAAGCAGGAAATACAGATCAAACTGTGCGAAATTATCTCTCCTGAACGACCGGTACCACCTCCTATAAATCAAACTCCTCTGTTAAGAGGGTAGTTCAATAAGTCCTTAGAATGAAGTATAAAAACAATTTTTTTTGGATAAATTTTTTTTTATTTTTCAACATAATCTCCTTGGAGCTCTATACACT
>NC_046661.1:150367505-150388154 GCF_010883055.1 Belonocnema kinseyi | reverse complement strand
TCTAGTCGGGAGTGGTGCTGACTGAAAACAGATGATTTGGAGCGATTCGCGCGCCATCTGTTGGTCATTCTAAGGACTTATTGAACTACCCTCGTATCATGTGACCAAGAACCGAACCTGATTATTACTCCTGACGATCTAACAATGTCAAAAGACAATTATGCATATTTCGTCTCCGTGGATTGCAAACATTCAACCCCGATAGGTTGTCTCTTGTCAGAGTTAGGTTATGTTTGTGAGGTAATAATGAAAGAACAACGCGCTAAAAAGGGCTCGACTATCGTCACGCAATACGGAACTATTAAGATCTTTATTTTAATATGCCGCGATCGCTTTTTCGATTCGACTACCGAGGATGATATTTACGCCGCGTTGACTAGATGAAAAGACCCAATGCAAATTACTGGGACAAATTCTGTCCGAATCTCTAAAGCACATGATGGGCTTGAGAAGCTACCCGAAAATGCACTTCGTAACATAATTCGAAGAGTCTTCGCGGGAAGTGATCTTAGAATCACTTTGTGCTAAGGAAAAATCGAAATGCCACCTCCCGAGGAAAGGAAAAATATCATACTTGAATTCCATCGCAGTATCGTGGGAGGACACAAAGGCGTTCGTAAAACTTATCGTCGAATATGCGAACTTTTCTACTGGCTCGAAAGGGTAAGAGATATCCAAGAATCCATAAAAACTTGTCGAAGTTGTCAGCTGAACAAATTTTTTCGAATAAAAATCAGGCAGCCAATGATTCTCACGGATATGCCGGTGACAGCTTTCGACAGGGTATGCTTGGATTCCGTCGGACCCTTACCAGAGACGCCCAGAGGAAACAAGCACATTCAGACAATGCAGGAGAATCTGAAAAAGTACTGTCTTGCCGTAGCTCTACCTGATATTCGTGCAACTACCGTAGCTGATGCCTTCGCACGAGAGTTCATTTCCGTATTCGGTTGCCCGAGAGCTATATTATCCGATCGTGGAAATCCTTTTATCAATCGAATTTTTAGTAAACTCACGAAGATTTTCAAAATTAAACAGTTTTCGACTTCCGCACATTACCCTCAGTCGAAGGGAGGGCTCGAGCGAAGTCATCAGGTATTAGCAGACTATCTTAAACATTATTTGCGTGACTGCGACGATTGGGACACGTACCTTCCTTTCGTGATGCTCTCGTATAATGTTTCGGTGCACGAGGGTACAAAGTTTTTCTCCATACCACTTGGTTTTTGGCAAGGAAGCCCATATACCTTCGTCTTATCTCACTTTCAATAGTAACTATCAACCTTTGAATATCATAGTTGTAATTAAGATATCAACCTGAACCAACTAATCAACGAGTTTTTTTTAGAATATATTCTGCTTTCGCGCGCGATAGAAAAAAATATCTAGAGACGAATATCGCAAAATAATAAGAATTAAAGATAACGAGCACTCACGTGAATGCATCAGAATTTGATTCAAATTTAACCTTTCTGCATCCAATCGATCATAGGATTAATAAGTAGGTTCGGTTACTTCTTTCGTCTTTAACAGCTAACGCAATCATGCTTTTATTTATGATGTATATTAAAATATGAAATGTGAGTGAATGAATGTGTACTAGACTTTATTTAATGCATTGATTGCGTTACTTAGTGTTTTCATAATAAAGCTATGCGACTTCTTTCAGTCTGCTTTCTATATGTATTCAGCTTTTCTTCCTTTTCTGTCCTGGTTATCAAGGTTAATCCTTTAATAATTACAACTTTTTTCTTTTCTCTCCTTTTTTGCTTTTCCTCCTCCCAATCTTTCTTACCCCACTATGCACTTTAATTCATTTCTTAATATGGCCTCTAAATCTGCCATCTTTTTGTTCCATTTTTCTTCCCCTCTTCCTTCCCAGGCTTTAAACCACAGTGGATGTTGAGTTAATTCGCCCCCATTACTTTGACAGCTCATCTTTGGCGAGTCTAGTAAATTACACTCAGTGATTCTATTTCCCCTTTCTTGAGATTGCAAATCTACTGCCACACTACTCTCTGCGATACTGGCGCTGTTTTCGGTTCTGTTATCATTACTTTCTTCCTTATCCTTATTTTCCTTACCTACTCTATTCTCTTTATCTGTTTCGCCATCACTATTTTCCCTTTCATCCCTTAAATCATTTTCTTCTGTTACTACTTTATTGAAACTACTCTTTGTCGGTGTTCTTAACAATCTACCCCACTGTGTCGCGTGGGGGGCTGTATCTGTCTCTTTATTGTTGTCTTGTTTAATTTTCTTACTTTCTATATCACCACTCACCTGCTCATCGCCTAAGCCTGATTTGTTTATTTCACCTTCTTTTCCTACTTCAGTCCGCCAGCACTCTTCCAACTTCCTCTCGCCTTTCTCTCCCGATTCCTTTCTGTCCGCACCAGTGTCCTCTGTTGTAAACAGCCTCTTCGTTCTCCCTCTTCTCTTACCGGTTGTACTCGTTGTCAGTCTGCTGCCTTCTATTTCTGCCGTCGTCTCGATTGTCGCTTCCGTCGTCTCCTCACTTTTTCCAAATGGCGCTATATCCATTTCTGCCCTAACCTCACTATTTCCTCGTCCAATTTTCACACACCGATTACTCGATTGTCACTCTATCCTACCATCGATTATTATTCTTAAGTCGACTTTTACCACTTCTCAACACTTTTTTAGCCGTCTCCCTTTACTGGCCTACACCACTTGATTAAAAACCTTGAAAAAGTTCGTCTCGAAACTCCCGCACGTCCACTCTGCACGTCATCCAAGATGGCTCCGATTTTTATCCAAATAATTGAATTTTCAATACAAAAAAATTTTTCAATCGAAAATATAAATTATCTACTCAAAAATAAGAATTCATACATGAATTTTAAATCAAAATGTTTAAAAATCAAATTTTGGTTTAGAATTCACTTATTTTAGTTGAAGATTCATCATTTTAGTTGAAAATTTATTAAAATTAAATTAACCTTAAATAACATTAAATTAAAAGCAAGTTAAATTAAATGTAGTACTAATAATACTTGAATTAATTTTACCTAAATATGCACTAAATTTTAAATATTAGAATAATAGAAACTAAAAAAAAATTTTTTTAAATTATTATTCAAATTCATGAATCTTGGACTCAAATTCAAGAATCTGAAAAAAACGTGATTTATAATTTATAATAATAATGTATAACTATTATAATTTATAATAAATTATTTATGATAATAATTTATCATTTAATAATTATAATAAATTTATAATAAGAAATTGAAATATTTGAATGGCACAGTACTATGACTTAAAAAAATCTGGAAAGGTCGGGAATTTTTTTCTTCAGAATTTGAGTAGACGGCCTGGATTATAACAAAATTTTGACATAAAATTTTTCTTGGTGAACACTTTGAAATAATGCATCCAATAGCATAGGGATGTTCGAATAACAAAGCTATAAAGTATAATTTTTTAAAGTTGAATAATTTAAATTAAAAAAAAAACCTGGTAGATTAATCTCGGATTTCTCGGAGATGTCTCATTGATTATTACTATTTAAAACAGTATTTAAATAATTTTGCATTTCTCATAAACCTGAGATTTGCAGGATTATTTTTGAATGGCAAACCAAATTTAAGTTTCATTCGTCCAATCAGCGCCATGCGCTTTTTTATAATTTGAGAAGTAACAAAAGCGCGCTACGCGCGCGCATGCGTTTTTTTCGCACACTCAAAAGAAATGTTTAATTTTGTGGATCAACAGCTAAAAGTGTTTGAAAAAAAAAAAATATTAAAACATTTGAAATAAAAAACACGATTAAAAAATTTGAAGTAAATTTAACAAATTTTCCTGAACTCTTGAAATTTGTAACGTTTTTACAAATCTGAGGCGCGTGGGAATTTTTGTACATTATAACCAAAGCCTTTTTAAGATTTCAGATATGTACGTTTGTCAAAAAAAATGTAATGTTTACTTTACAGGATTTTGTAAAATTTTAGGAAAGATTCGTCTCAGTTTAAAAGATAATTCAAACTTATAGAAGTTTTGAAAATAAATATCTTTGAAACTGGCTCGAATTAGGCCTAAAATTTTGAAAATTGCTTGAAAAATAAAAAAAATACTCTTAAATTTTCCAAAATTTTTTCTACATTTGTAGACCTATTTTGAAAGGTTTAAAAATATTTAAAAAGTTTCTTTAAAGGTTAATTTTTTTAAATAAAAAAATTTCTCTGAAATTTTAAGAAATTTTTTCATTGTTCTATTTTCTTAAAAAGTTTTGAAATTTTTTACGAAATCTTCAAAAAATCACATTCGGTTATAAATTTTTGTAAATAATTGCAAATTTTAAATTATTTTTAATCATTTCCCAAAACATTAAACCGTTGAAATATCTTTTAAAATAAGTTACGGTTTTTTAAAGATATTCTCAAAATTCTGCAAAATAAAAAAAAGCCTTTAAAACTTCCAGATTCTGTTTTGACGACTTTGGAAATCTTTGAAATGTTTTAAAGACTTTGTGAATATTTTCTTAAAATTAATTCTTCTGCATAAAAAATCAGTTTAAATTATCCCATAAATTTTAGGAAATTAAAATGATTATTTCAAAGTATATTTAAAAATGTACATTTTTGAAAAGTTTTTTGAAATTTGTCTAACTTTTAAATCCATTTTGAATCTTTTTAAAACTTCTACATATCCCTTAAACTTGATCGAATCTTTCATAAAACTTTATAATCTTGCTAATTTAAAAATTTGGCTTTAAAATGGTTCACATTCTTTTTCAAAATTTTATTAAATAATCTAAAATAATTTGAAATTATTAAATATATTATTTAAACAAGATAAACGATATTTCAACCAGAAAGATTTTAATTTTAAATAAAAATACAGTTGAATCCATGCCAAAAAAAGTTTTAACAATATAGTTGAATCTTCAACTAAAAAAAAAAAATATTTTTCACCAGTACACCAGTTTTTATTACAAAATTAAAAATGTGAAATTAATATTTCTTTTTTAAGTGAATATGTTCATTTATCTTTAAGGTTATCAAAGTATCACTTTCGTGAGATTCTTCAGAAAATTCAAAAATATTTTTGAAGATCCCAGATATGTATGTTAAAAAAGTATAATTTTCTATTTTACAGGATTTTGTAAAATTTGAGAAAAAATTCAAGTGGGTTTAAAAGATATTTCGAACTTTTAAAACTTTGTGGAAATGTTTTGAAATGCTCAAAAATCTTTTCGAATTTCGAAATATTTTTAA
This sequence comes from Belonocnema kinseyi, assembly GCF_010883055.1. NCBI lineage: Eukaryota > Metazoa > Arthropoda > Insecta > Hymenoptera > Cynipidae > Belonocnema > Belonocnema kinseyi. The sequence goes on along the minus strand of NC_046661.1, from coordinate 150,382,914 downwards.
TTGTTTTCAAAACATTTGCGTCTTCTAAGCATCTTTTAAAATAATTCAAATTTTTCCAAAAATGTTACTAAATTTCTGAAAAATAGAAAAATGTTGCCTTCAAATCTTCTAGATTCTGTTTTCACAACTTTGAAAATCTTTAAAAATGTTTTAAATCTTTTTTAAACTTCTAAATGTCTCTCAAAATTAATAAAATTTGTTTTAAAACTTTGTGATCTTTTTAATTGAAATTTTTTCATTTAAAATCATCCACATTCTCTTTGAAATTTCGGGAAATAATTAGGATTTTTTTGAAATGTTGTTCAGTTTTCTCCTAAATTTTTTTTCAATAAAACATCAGTTTAAATTTACCCCGGAATTTTAAGAAATATTTTCATTCACTTGAAACATTTTTAAATTATTAAAAAGCTTCTTTTTTATAAATCTTCAAAAATCTGATGGTAGATGTTTAGATCTTTAATTTTGTGGATTAAAAATAAAAAATTTCAGATCAAAATCTTGAATGACAAATTTTTAATTAATTCAGGAATTATTTCTGAGATCTTGAAAATTGCGATGTATTAAAAATATTTGTAACTAAAAAATCATGAAAGTTTTGTTCCATTGATTATTATTAAATTATTGAATATATTATTTATGCAACATAAATCATATTTAAACAAAATTATTTTTAATGGAAATAAAAAATAGCTGAATTCATGCCAAAAAACACCATTTTTTATAAAAATAATAGATGTTTAGTAGAAAATTTTTTTTAAAAAAAATAGTGGAATCCTCAATAAAACCAGATTTATTTTCAAACCACAAAAACGTACTCGGAGCCAGATAGTTCAAGTTTTATCTAGAAAAGATTTTTAAGTCATGAAAGAAAACAAAATTCACTGAAATTATTATTTTTATAGTATAAATAATTTCAAATAAAAAATAAAAATTTCGTTAAAATTTGTTTGTTTTAAAATTTGTCAGTTTTAAAAATATTTAGTACTTTAAGAGGTTAGGAAAATAAATATCACTTAAACTGATTCGAACAATTTTTAAACATTTGAAGCATCTTTCAAAATTAAAAAAACTGCTCTTTAAATCTTCCACATATTTTGGAAATTTGAGTTAAATTTCGAAATGTTTTGAAACTTTTTCAAATTTTCTTCTTCCCAGAAATCACAAGAAAGTGTTTCATTTTCTGGAAACCTTTCAAACTTCTCATAAAGCTTAAAATTTTTTCAAAATCTTTAAAAATTTATATTTTATCATAATTTTTTAAATATTTCTAAAATTCAAATATTTTTTAAAAATTATTTACAAAAATTTTAAAGCTTCTTAGTATCTTTTAAAATTATTCGAATTTTTTCAACAATTTTCTTAAAATTCTGAAAAATTATAAAAATGGCCTTGACATGTTCCAAAATCTCTTATGACGATTTAAAAATATTTAGTGATCTTTTAAAATATTTTGTCACCTTTTAACATTTTTTCAAAAATTGTCTTTAAATTAATTTGTCAAAATAAAAAATTTATTTAAATTTTGCCTGAAGTTTGAAGATAATTTTTTTATTATCGTAGATCATTTTAAAATCCTTAAGAAGCTTGACAAATTTGATTTTCAAACAAAGCAAAATTAATTTTTACCAGTTGCATTTCAAACAAACAAAAAAATAAGTTTTTTAAAAAAGAGTCGAATTTTTTACAAAAGACTTCAATTTTGTAAGACGAAAATATGTATTTTTAAAGAAATGGATGAATTTTCATGACAGAAAAAAAACGAACTATACCTACAATTTTGAAAAATCTTTCAATTAAAAAAAATGCCTCTAATTCTTCCAGACACTTTAAAAATTTTGGAAATCTTTTCGAATTAAAAATTTTAAAATACATCTTAAAATTAATTTTAAAAGTTTAAATTATCAACATTTTTTTAGTACCGTGAATCCTTAAATTTTGTCAAATTTTTTATAAAATTTTTTTATTCTTGCTAATTGAAACCGTTGCTTAAAATTCTTTATCTTTCTTTTTTGAAAATTTTTACAATAATTTAAAATCTTTTGATTTATTGTCAATTTACACCAAAAATTAATTAAAAAAATAAAAAATAAGTTTAAATTTTCCCAGGAATTTTAAGAAAGTTTTTTTTTTTATTTTCTTAAAGCATTTTAAACTTCTTACAAAGCTTCGAACATTTTTTCGAAACGTTCGAAAATTTACATTTGTTAAAAAGATCTAGAAATATTCTCAAATTTCAAATTTTTAAAAAACTATTTTCGAAACTTTTAAGCCTTTCAAATATCTCTTAAAATTATTCGAATTTTTTCAAAAATTTTCTTAAAATTCTGAACAATTACCTGAACATCTTCCAGAATCTGTTATGATAATTTGAAAAACCTTTTGTAATCTGTTGTAAAATGTTTTGAAATATTGTCTAGAAATTGATTTTCTCAAAATGAAAAATTAGTTTAAATCCTATGAATTCTTAAATAATTTTGCTTATTATCGTGAATCAATTCAAAATCCTTAAGAAGCTTCAAAATTCTAATTTCCAAATATTAAAAAATGTACATTTTAAAAAAATTTTTGAAATATTTTCAAATTTTGAATTAATTTTTATTCTTTATAAAATTTCTTATACGTACTCGAATTTCTTATAAATCTTAGCTATCTTTCTAATTAAAATATTTTGCTTGAAATTCTTGCCCAATATTTTTATAAATTTTTGAGAATATCTTTTGAGATCTTTGTCAATTTTCTGCTAAAGTTTATTTTCAAAATATGGATCGATAGTAAAAATGTTTTGAGATCAAAAACTTGAATCTAAAATTTGAAATAAATTCAACACATTTTTTCAAATTTTTAGAAATAGTAAATTTAAATATTTGTAACTAAAAAATTAGGAAAATTTGAGCAATTAAAAAATATTTTCTAAGTAATATTTTGTAAGTGGAAAACATTAAATTTCGTATTTCAAAGCCTTGAAAATCTTTTTTCCATTGATTATTATTAATTAATTCATTCATACAAAAAATTTTTTTAAAATTAAATAGCTGATTACTCAACAACAGAATTAAGTTTTACCAGTTACATTTTAAACCAAAAAATATGAAGTTTTTAAAGAAAGAGATGAATTTTCTACAAAATAGTTCAATTTTTTAACACGCAAATATGAATTTTTAACGAAGTAGATGAATTTTCTACGAAAAATACGAATTTTCAACGAAATAGTGACATTGTCAACCAAAGAAATGAATTTTTTATTTAAAAAGTTAAATATTTAACAAAGTAGTTGAATCTTGCACTAAAAAACATTAATTATAAATCAGTTTCATTTTTAACCGGGAAATAAAAATTGTTAATAAAATATTGAAACGAGCTTTTGAAAAAAAAGTAGTTCAAATTTGATCGAAAAATGATTTTTCAGTCATGAAAAAGAAACACCAAAATTATTGTTTTTTGTGGATAAATAATTCAAAATACAAAATAAAACTTTATAATAAACATTGTCTGCTTAGTTTATTTGTTCATTTGTTCTTGTATAGTTAAATAAGTATATTATTTTCCTAAGATTCTTGAGAAAATTTTAAATTTTTCCTGAAGCTTTTAGATATATCGAAAGAGTATAATTTTTTATTCTTTAGGAGTTCAAAAAATTAGAGGAACAATTCGAGTCGGTTTGAAAAATATGAAGTATTTTTAGTAGTTAGGAAAATAAATAGGACTTATTGATTTGAACTATTTCTAGAATTTTGAAAAAATGTTGAAAAATACAAAAACTGTCCTTAAATTTTCCAGCTATTTTTGAAATTTGTAGAAATATTTGGAAATTAAAATAGATTGAAATGTTTTGAAACTTTAAATAATTTTTTTCTTCCCAAGAATCTCAAGAAGGTTTTGTATTTTCTTGAAACTTTCCAAACTTCTTAAAAAGCTTTTCAGACATTTTTTTTTAAATTCTGGAAAATTAAGGTATTACCTTCAAATCTTGCAAATACTGTTCACACAATTTTGAAAATCTTTTCAAGTTTTCAAAATTTAAAAAAATATTATCTTAAAATTAATTTTTCAGAATACAAAATCAGTTTAAATTATTCGATGAATTATGAGAACATTTTTTTATTACCGTGAAGCCTTTAAATTTTTTTGGAAAATTTGTTAAAAAATGTCGTAATTTGCTAATTGAAACATTTTGTTGAAGATATTTCTCATTTTTTCGAAATTGTAGAAGATAGTTAAAAATCTTTTGAAATCGTTGTGCATTTTTTCTTAAAATTTCTTTTGAAAATAAAAATCAGTTTCAATTTTGCCAGGAATTTTAAGAAAGTTGATTTTTTTGGAACCTTTTAAACTTTTTAAAAAGCTTCCAAATTTTTTTTTCGAAATCTTCAAAAATTTCATTTAAAACTTTTAAACGTTCTAAAGGTATTTTTTAAGTTATTCGAATTTTTCCAACAATTTTTTTAAGATTACGAAAAATTTCAAAAATTGGCTTAACATTTTCCACAATCTGTTATGAAGATTTTAAAAACCTTTTAAAATCTTTCGTAATCTTTTTCAAACAAAAATGGAACACGTTAATTTTTAGTTATGGAAATTACGTTGAACAATTAGGCAAGGAATTTTCAACAAAATAGTTGAATTTGCAACCGAAAAAATAAATGTTTAATTAAGAATATTAATTTTTCACCAAAAAAGATGCATTTTCCACTAAATATATATATATATGAATTTTGAACAAAATAGTTGAATTTTCAAAATGTAAATCTTAAATAAAACTTTAAATAGTTAAAAATTCAGTTAAAAAATGTTTTCAAACAAACAAGATGTATTTTTAACAAAGAAATCAATTCACAAGCAAAGAAGTATATTTTTAATAAAAATGACGAATGTTTCAGCCTAGAAAATTAATTTTTAACTATGAAACTTAATGTTACTAAAAACATTAACCTCGGACAAAATATATTAATTTTAAACGAAATAATTGAATTTTCAACTATAAAAGATGACTGTTCAACCACATGTCGAATATTTAAATTTAAATTTAAAAAAATTTTAAAGAAATAAACTACGAGTTTTCCACAAAATATTAATTTTCTACCAAAAAATACTGATTTTAACAAAATACAAGAATGATAAAAAAGATATATTTCGGGTTCCAATATTGTACAGAACTGGGAATTTTTAACTACGTTACTTGAAAATCTGGAATTAAAAAAATTATTTCTTAACCCAAAAAACAAGTTTTTAACAAAATAGTTAAATTTTCAACTAAAAAATTAATTTTCTTTAGAAAAAGACGAATTTTAATCAAAATACCTGAATTTTCAACTAACAAAACTAACTTTTAAACACAAAATGGAATAGTTTTATTCTCAATATTTCTATTTTCATATATTTCATAAAGGTCTGATATATTTATATTTAATTTTATCTTCTGCCTCATCTTATTCTTCAAAATTGTAAATTTATTGTAAAATTTGGTTTGAAAATCGCGCGCTTTTCATCACTACTGGTTCCGGTTTAATCCTTGCCAATCAAAACAGTGAGAAGTTGCGGCAGAATTCTACCTAGATGATCTCTTAATAATTGAAAATGGATTTTTGCATAAAATTGAAACCACAAAAAAATTTTTTTAAAAAAAAGTACAAAATTCGTCTTATTAATAGAATAAAATTTTACTTTCCTCTAATATTGATTTTAATTTATTGTACTTATTTGGAGATTTTTGTAACAATATTTTTAGTTTTCTTTATTATTTGAATTTTTTTCTATCGATTCTTTGATTTATTTGTAATTCAAAAATTTCTTGGTACGGATTCTTAGTCCCGAAAGAGTAATAAATTAAAAAAAGTTCCTGGAATGCAAGAAATGTATGGGAACATTTTAGCAAGAGCAAAAATTATGCAAAGGCAAATTGTTACACGTGATTTGGATAATCAGGATGTCACTTATCACGTTTTTGGACAGACTGTATCGTTCAGTACATGGGTTATTCGCAAATGAGTCATGCAATACTTTTAAGATGACGATAATTCTATCTGTAAATAATCGGTGACGTTTATTTTCATCTTGATGATTAATAATCTAGAGTTTCGAGAGTACCGGTGTCGTAAAAGCAAAATGCCAATTAAAAAATTTATTTCGCGGAGGTCGTAAAAAATTTCAAAACCTGTTTTTCGAGAGCAATTCGGAAAAGATTTTAATATCAAGACAGCGACGATCGGTTATATACAGGATGGACACGCTGGGGCTTACATACATGGCGAGTTGAATGCTACCCGAATTGCACAACGGTAGAGGAGAAGACATTATACAGGGGTATTTTCATATTTCGCGCCTTCAAAGTTTCATTCGGATCGCCCATTCGGTCAAATCCGTGCATCTTCGGATCAAGTTTATGATAGTTTTCATGGTTGCGTTCGAAACTTCAAACGGATACAAGTGTCAAAACAATATAGGTTATGTTATATAGTAATTACAAATAATAAAAGTGTTTAACTAATAATGAAGTGAGACATGTGAACTGAAAAGTAAACGCAATTTTTTTGTGCCAATAACATTATAGAATGGCTGCTAAGTGACAAATACTATAAAATAGTAATAATATTCTGTGCTTCCAGTGGGCGAAGAGTGAATGGCGTTTAACGCTTATTTTTACTGCATAAAAAAGGTATGTTATGAATAGACAGGATACCTTTCAAATAAAGTGAATGAAATATTACGTGCGTAAACTTTAAATTAACATTGCCTACATTTACTGACAGCGATTAGGGAAAACAGGTGAATCTGTACATAACCGTTTGAAGTTTCGAACGCAACCATGGAAACTATCATAAACTGATCCGAAGATGCACGGACTTGGCCGAATGGTTGATCCGAATGCAACTTTAAAGGCGCGAAATATGAAAATACCCCTGTATAATGGCCTCTCCCCTGCTGTGGTGCAATTCGGGTAGCATTCAAATCGCCATGTATGTAAGCCCCAACGTGTCCACCCTGTATTAATCAAGAGATTTAAGTTGATTCAAATTAACTAAAGGGGGTAAAAAAGACACTATTTTACAATAAAAAAATCAACCAATAATGGTGTAGATAATTTTGTATTTAAGAAAATAATTTTCAACAAAAGCAACGAATTTTTAACAAAATATTTTAATCTTCAACCGAAATTATGAATTTCATCCAAAATACGAAAGTTTGTAACCAAATAGCTGACTCGTTATATAAATAAAAATCTCAAGCGAAACTGAAATACTTCAAGTTTCAGTTTAAAAAAATTAATTTTCAACATAAGAAAATGATTTTTAACCAAATGTTTAAATCTTTAACAAAGTAGTTGAATTTTCAGCCAGAAAAGATACATTTTTAACATAATATAAGAATTTTTAACTACAAATTTCCGCTAAAAAAATTTATTTTCAAGAAAAAGTTAAATTATCAAACAGAATACATTTTTAACTAAAATGATGAAACTTAAATCAGAAAAATAAATTTTTAAGAAAGAAGTTCAACTTTAAACTAAGTAGTAAAATTTTTAATAAAAAAGGATGTTTTAGCTAAATAGCTGAATTTTGAATAAGAAAGATCAATCATTAAACAAAAAGATTAATTTTCTAGCAAAAAAAAACGAATTTTTAACAAATTACCAGAATTTTAAGCCACAAAGTTTAATTTTTGACCTAAAAAAATTAATTTTTAACGAAAAAAAAAGAATTTTTTAACAAAATAGTTGAATTTTCAACCACAACGCATAATTTTTAACCAATGAGATACATTTTTAACTAAAAGGAAGAATCTTGAATCATAAAATAATTTTTTGAGAAAGTAGTTCCATATTCAACTAAGTAGTAAAATTTGTAATACAAAAAAATTATATTTTAACCAAATAGTTGAATTTTCTACTAAAAATGTCTACTAAAAAATGCTATTTAATATTTTTAAGAAAAATTCGAGTCAGTTAATTCTATTCTTAGGAATTTAAGACGTTTAAAATTATTAGAAATATATGAAAACTGGAAAACATTTTCGAAAATTTACAAAATATTTCTAGATTCCTTCCCAATTTCTAAAAGTCCTAAGCATCTTTTAAAAAGACTGGAATTTTTTATAATATTTTGTGAACTCCTATAAAATAAAATAAATTTCTTTAAAATCTTCTATAATATTTTCTGACACTTCTGAAATATTCAAAAACCTATTTTTCAAATTTTAACAAGAATCTTATAAGAATTATATTTATGTGGGTATGTGATAGGAATTGAAAAGGCACACACTTTCACTTCTTCTTTATTCATAATGTTCCCTAAGGGTTTACATGACTCCCTCGGTCTAATGAGTCAAACGCCGCCTTTAAGTTCACGATCATTGCTATCAATGCCCCTTTTTCCCTTTTAATTCTCTTATTTACAAGATAGTTCAGAACATCTTTTTTTCTTCAACTCCTATCTTCAATCTCTCCGACAAAATAGTTACATATACTTCATGCAATGTTGGCATCAACGTCACTCCCTTATAATCTTTAACCTCCTCTCCTTTTCCTTTCTTTACTATTGGTATAACTACTCCTTCTTCCCATAACTCTGGCTACCCCTCTCCTCTCCATACTCTATTACACATTATCCATTCCCATTCCTCTAGTTCCTCCCCTCCATATTTTCATGCTTCTTTTGGAATCTCATCTATACCAGGTGCCTTTCCATCCTTCATTATTCCTAAAACCTTAACTATTTCTTCCCTTGATATGTCCTCTTCCTCATCTCTTTCTCTACCATATTTTCCTCCCTTTACAACTTTTCTTCCTACTCCTCCTAGCGAATCGAAAAAATATTTCTTCCATTCTACCATTCCAATATCTTGGATGACTCTTTTTTTTCTGTTTCTTTCTCTGTTTACTAGCTTCCATACCTCTTCTTCCGTCCTAGCCTTCTCCGCCTCTTCCTCAAACCTTTTATTCTCTTCCTCTTTCTTTTGATAATACAACTCAGTATACTCTTTCTTTTTTTTCCTATATTATTTCCGATGACTTTTTTCTTTTCTCTACTTTCTTAATTTCTTTGTGACCTCCTTTTTTTTCTCTTTGCAGACCTCATCCCATCCACTTCTATTCCTCCCTTTACTAACTTCATTTTAGCTTGTGCACTCTAATACTATTTTTATTTCTCCCATCATTTTTCCATCTCCTCGTCCACATTTCCCTCTCCCATTTTGATATTTCTGACCTTTTCTCTAAACTGTTCATTTCCTTTCCTGGACCAATCCCCTTATCCTACACTTTTTACATTTGCTTCCCTTTTATTCATATTGCTCTTGCTTATTTGTTCCTCTAATGTCACTATTAAGGGAAAGTGATCCGAATCAATATAATCACCCACCTCTAGTTTCTTAACCTTCTCTCTTACCTCATCATCCACCAGCACATAATAAATTATCGTTATCCTTTCACCTCCTGAGCGTGTATATTCTCCTTCCTCATCTCCTTCTATATTTCCGTTTAAGATATACCATCCCAACTCCTCCAAGCGTTTCAACAACTTTTTTCCTTCCGCATTTAGTAACTTATCTTTGGATTTTCTTCCTCTCTCTTCTCCCCATTCCCTTCCTCCCCTGTCACCTGTTTTCGCATTGAAATCCCCACTTATTATCAGCCTACTCTCTTCTTTATTTTCTTCAATCATTTCTTTCATCTCCTCTGCTTTCTCCTGCATATCACCGTTCACATAAACCCCCACTACCTTCCACTTCTCTCCTCCCATCATTAACTCTTCTACTATTAATCCTTCTTTTTGTGCTTTCCTGTCTTTCTTATCTTTCCCTGTTATATATTCATTCCTTACTCCCATCACCATTCCTCCCATTGCTCTGTTCTTTTTATTCTTCCTCTTTGCATTTTGCACTTGCCATTTGTAACCACTTGGTAACCTTCTCCTTACTCTTTCCCATCCCTTTTTATCTAGCCACGTCTCCACCATTATGACTACATCCCATTTTGTCAAATGTCTCATAAACTCCCTATCCTTTCTCTCCAATCCTGCTTTATTCGAGTAACAAATCTTCCATTCTTCCCTACTTTCGTTTCTTATCTTTTTTCCTTCCTACTATTTCTTATTTTCCTATCTCCTGTTTCTTCCTCTCCTAGTTTCCCTGCACCTCATTTCTTACTATCTGTTTCCTTTCTTCATCTTCTTTTCCACCCATGTAAAATCATTCTCTATTCTCTTTGGACTTCCATGTAATAACCTTTTCTTTGTCATCACCTACCTCTTATGTTCCCATTTCTTTAATTTCACCAGTACCATTATCTCCCCTCTTTGTACTTTCCTTCCTACATTTCTCATTTCCTCTATCTCTACCTTTGATGACCCGACATTGCATCCTCGAAAATGACCTCACGGCAAGCCGGTCAGTCAAGACTCCCCATCCCTCTCTCGATGTCATACCGATCATGTTGATGTATCTTTGTGATTCGATAAGGCCCTAATTACTGAATCTTTAGTTTCAGTCCTGGTCCAAACTGCGTTCTCTTTATGGCTACGATGTCCCCCAGCTGATATTTCGTTGCTTTCTTCCTTTTCTTGTTGTAGCTTTCCCGATTTTCTTCTTGGGCCTTGGCAATCCGTTCCTTGCTTGCCTACGTAGTGAATCTCTTGCCTCGTTGAAGGCGACCCTCGTCTCTTCCTCGATGATCTCCTGAAGCTGAACGTCCTCTGGAATTCTCATCTTTGTGCCCAGAAGTAGTTCAAAAGGGCTTGTATCAATTGATCTTTGATATGTGCTGTTCATCGCTCTTTGTACTCGCTCGATGTGCTTATACCATTTAAGCGGTTCCTCCGTTGACAACTTAGCGAACACAGCTTTGACGATGCTGTTCATCCTCTTGACCTGTCCGTCTCCTCTTGGTACTCATGTTGTTATGGCAAGCTGTTGGATGCATCCTTCACGACAATGTTCTTCGAAATCGTCTGCCATGAAAGCTTTGTGTTTGTCCGTTATAATCCTTCTGGTATTGCCGAAAGTTTGTTAAAGATTCTGCAACTTTGCTACAACTTCTTCACTCCCCAGGGTCTTCGTCGCGTATAACCATACGAACTTAGTGAATCCATCTCAAATCAACAGCAAATATTAGCAGCTCTTCCTCGTTGATGGTATTGGACACACAAGATACATATGAAGAATGTCCATCGGTATCTCTCCTTCTGGAATCAGATTCAGGAATCCTTGACTTTTCCCCTGCTTCCTGGAACTAAGAATACACTCGACACAATTCTGAATATATGATTCTATTTTCTTCGGCAATTTTTCTATCCAATATTGTCTCAGTATCATTTCCGTGGTTTTCTTCACTCCAAAATGTCCTACGTCGTGTGCTCTCTGTATTATCTCTTGCTGCATACCCTTAGGAACAACCAACCTCTTAATTTCGCCCTCTCCCTTGTACAGTAGATCGTTCTCCGGAAGATAGACTTCGAAGTCGTCGTGTGCCAGAAGAGTTTTTATTGCTTTGACTCCCTGGTCGCAATCATAAGCTCTCTGCAATCTGTCCACCAGACTGTCTAGTATGAGTAGTAAGCATGCAGGATATCTACTCAGAGCGTCGACGTGCTTCATCCTCACTCCTGGTCGATGCTCGACTTTGTATCGGAACACTTCCAGTTCCATCACCCATCTCGAAACTTTGTGTGAGAGACTGTCCTTCTTTAAAGTCATCTCGAAGGCTGCACAATCTGTAACAATTTTAAAACATATTCCTAACAAATATACTCCGAACTTCCTTAAGGCCATGACTACAGCCAACATCTCCAACTCATAGCTGTGTAGCTTCTTTTCTGCATCTGATGTTTTGCGACTCATGTAGTGTACAGGATGTAACTGTCAGTCGTCTAAGGCTACCTGAAGCAGTATTGCTCCATAACCGTCCTTGGAAGCATCCGTGTGAACTTTCGTCTCTAGCTTGGGATTGTAGATTCTCAGAAGTGGTTTTACCGACATGTGCTTCTTCAGCATCAGAAAAGCCTTCCGTTCATCTTTTCCCTTACTGATTTTTGGTCCGTCCTTTAGCAAATTGCTTAGCGGCTTGGCGATCTATGCGCACTTTGGGATGAATTTCCTGAAATAGCCAGCCAACCCTAAAAAAGATTGCAAAGCTCGCTCAGTCTTTGGTTCTGGAAAATTCAGCAACTCTTCAACTTTTCTCGGTGATGGTCTGATCGTCCCATTCTCAATCTCGTATCCTGAAAATTCAATTTTTCTCTGCAAAAGTTGATACTTCTTCCAGTTTATTCTGAGTCCTAATCGTGCTGCTGTCTCCAATACTCGTCTTAATCCCTATACGGCCTCTAAAACGCTCGTTACTTTTGTTCAGAGGCTTATAGTTTATACAAATTCGATGTTGCCCACCCTTCTTACTGGCTACGACTACTTGGCTGGCATACTCCGAATAGCTCGCTCCGAGATACCCCTTTTCTTTCCATTCCTGTACCTGTTGATCCACTTCAGTCATCTCTAACGGTGCCAGGCGTCTTGGTCCGCGACTTATCGGCTTATCGTTTGTCAATATATTTTCCATCTCTACCGGGACTTCCTCAATACCGGTAGGCTGATAATCTGCTACCAGCTTCCGTACTTCGTCTTTGAACTCCTTGTCGATGGTTGACGAGATATCATCGTCTTCGTAAGCCATCAGCATCAAATAGCCTTCGTCCGGCCACATTTGTGTTCCCCCCTTTCTAGTTTCCACCATGACCTGATCTAGTAATTCCAGACCTAAAATAGTTTTCTCTGGAATGACATCCTGCGGCGTGTCTCTGAAAATTAACGATTATGGAACATTATCAATGATCGTCGTCGTGTTGAATTGTCCAATAGTTTAGAACTTTCCAACACTGGCTGCCATCACAGTCTCACGAATCATTTCCAGGCCTGTAAAATCTGCTTCTCGATACTGATCTTCCCGCATCAAATTAAAATCACTATCACGTCAATTCCGTTAATCTTGTAGTCTTTGTAGCGCAGTTCCGTGCGTCTCGTCTCCATCAACATTAAACTTCCTGCGCCCTTTCCGTCCTGTCCTGAATTCTTTTTAGCGACCCTACATATTCCTACGTGAGAAATCTAGGATCCCACATTTATATAAATTTAGAAACAAATTGATGATAATTATTTTCTTGTTCTCAATTCTCAGAATTTAATTTCAAGATAGATTTATTATAACACTTCTAAAAATAATTTTGCATTAGAGTTTTGCCAAATATGAAAAATATTTGTTAATGGTCTTTATAGTGACTATACAAATGTTAAAATATTTTATCTTCGTTAAAAAGTGTATTTGATTAAAAAATATCAAATTTAAGAGTTCGCTCATAAATTAATAATGAATTAACTATGATCAGCAGTTCTAAATTTTGGGATTTTATTTTTTGTCAATTAAAAATCTTTTCGTTTTTGGAAATTTGGGAAATTTGATATTTTGTTAATAATATGTATTTTCGGCAATTTTGTTTATTCATTTGTGTATTTGTTATGATTTTTTGATAAGTGCTATATATCCATCTAATTTTTTTTTTAAGACGTCAACTTTGCCACTTTTTCCTATATTAAACAAAATAATGAGTAATTACATTCGTCTTATTTACTACCTGACACTACACTATAAAGAAAAAAAGATTTTAAAGGTCTTTTCATATTTATTTTGTAATATTTATACATTTTTCCTATGGTACTGCATCGTTTTGTAGAATAAAGTTACTACTAGCGCCGCCAGACGGCCGTTGTCAACTCTCATTATACATTTTTTACATTGAGCAGTACAGGGGAAGCACCCACTAATGATAGTACACATATAAAGAAAATTGAATTATGGGGTTAACTGTAGAGTATCCTGTTGTGTAACCACTATGTCAAAATAATTATTTATTAGGCGATGAGGACCTACTGGACATTCCTTAACTTCATCTTTGGTCATGTTCTTAACCTCGCCGCTGCCTATGTTTATTTTTGCTCGAGGCCTTTTTCCATTTTTATTATAAATCCCACTAAGAGCGCCAGTAGTCTCCATTATTGCACACACATCACCATTAGACGTTGTTAATACAAGTTGTTTTGTGAGTGGCATGTGTGTATGAACATTTCTTTTCTCTAGCCGTAGAACTGGTGCTTCGGGAGGAAAAGTGTACGTTCGAAATTCGAATCGTTTGTACAAATTGACATGGGGAACAAGCCGAATAAGTCCAAGTTGTCCAAGTCCATATCCAAGTACTTGATAAGCAGTTGCGTTGAAAAGAGCCAAGGCCGAAGGCGGCTCGACAGTAGAAGAACTGGCACGAGAAGAATTGACTGGAGGAGGACTGGCAGTAGGAGAACTGGAAGGAGAAAGTTTGGCAAGAGGAGACCTGGACCTGGTTCGAGGAGAAGAAGCCGGCTCTGCAGGAGACTCAGGTATGCGGCGGGAAGATCGGCGACGACCCGGGCGGGGCCAGTCGCTACTGGCCGATGAACTTAATTCTGAAAAAGAATATAATTTTTTTTATTGATAAAGATAAAAAACATTTTCCTTTGGCACTAAAAAGACATGTGCGTCGCAGATTTGAATGGGGCTTCACAGAGTGAAAGTAGATGAAAATCCATAAGATTCGTACTTTCACCCTGTAAATCAGATGTTGAATAAGCGACGCACATCTCGCGTCCTCTCCTTGTCGGAAAAAAGCAGGGTTCATAGCACAGTGGTTAGAGCCCTGGTGCTAAAGGAAAATATTCATTTTTTATTTTTTTATACAATTCGTTTTATTCAACTATATTAGAATGTTGATTTTGTAACGATCTTGTCGCATCAGCGACGCACATCTCGCGACCTATCCTTGTGAGTATTGGACTTTAAACCAGCATCATCTTCGCACGTACACAGATAGGATAAACGTTTACATTTTACCGTGAACAGTTGGAAGTGTACCATCTGTGCACATGCACAGTTAAGAAGGGTACATCTGTGCATGTCAAAATTTATTCGTGCAAAATTGTTAGGGCAACATCCCAGATTTTACTGGGACTTAACAGGCTAAACATAGATGAAAATCCATTAGATGCCTGCTTTCACCCTGTAAAGCAGCTGTCGAATTCGCGAAGCATATCTTGCGTCCCCTCCTTGACAGAAAAAATAGCAGGGTTCATAGCACAGTGGTTCGAACTTAATTTTAATCGTAAGTATCCAGTGTTGAAGCCCTGGTGCTAATGGAACATGTTGTATCTTATTTTTATCAATAAAATTCGTTTTATTTAACTGAATTGGAATGTAAAACCTGTAAAGCTCGGTTCAAATCAGCGACGCACATCTCGCCATCTCTCCTTGTGAGTACCGGACTTCAAATCAGAACCACGTGTGCACGTACATAATTGAGAAGGTAGGAGATCGTCCATAAACTACGTTACCACTTTAGGG